>NW_004949100.1:18543840-18594923 GCF_000317375.1 Microtus ochrogaster | reverse complement strand
TGCTAGAACTACAGGTGTGTCCACTGTACCAAGTACTAGAACTACAGGTATGTCCACTGTACCAAGTGCTAGAATTACAGTATACCACTATACCAAGTTGCCCCATTTAGATTTTTATTAGTGTAATTGGATCCAATCTTTACCCTGGCATTTTGTGCTTTTGAATTTTTATTTAAGAATTTCTTTTTTTCACTAAGAATGATGACTCAAGGCTGTAAACGCCATACTCAAGAGACTGAGACAGAAGGATTGCCTTGAGTTTGAGGTCAGCCTAGGTCACAAACAAACAAACAAAACAAAAGCAACAACAAAAAGCCAAGTTAGTAAGTAAATAAATAACTTCATTTTTCTGTTTTAAGACATGTTTATTTTTAATCATGAGTATATGGATGGATTTGTGCAGAAGTGCAGATGTCTGCAGAGGACATCAGATCCCTTGAAACTAGAGTTGTTAGCCACCTAGTGTGACTAATGGGATTTGAACTAGGTTCTCTGGAAGATTATTACATGCTCCTAGCCATTAAGTCGTTTTTCCAGCCCACTATTCTTTTTCTTAAGCCATCTACAAGAATATTCTCTGCACTTTGTTTTATACCCTAACAGCTGTATGTCTTACAGCTCTGTCTTTAGTCCCTGTGTTTTCTGTGGCCATGTAAGATCTATCTGGTGTTATTTTGCTGTATAGTAAGTCTCTCTTCTTTAGGATCTAGACACAACTGTAAAAAACTCTCGTAAAAAAAAAAACTGCAAAACCCCACGACCTGTGGCCACCCATATTGTGGAATGGTTTATTAGCAGTCAGCCTTGTCTACTGCTGTACCATCTTTATAAGGGCTCTTGTCTTGGCCTAATCCTGTACCCAGAGCTAATGACTAATGCACAGTGCACTCAACGGTCTTCAGTGACATTTGCTAAACACTGACGGTGTATAGACGTTTTACTCCGTGATCTGTCTGTAGCAACTGAAAACCCTAGATCTTTAATGAACCATACACATTCTCCTACCTGCCCTGCTGTTACCTAGTTTTGTTTTATCGAGAAAGTAATTTCTTTCCTTCTGAAAATCAGCACCCTTTGCACCCAGTATCTTAGTAAGAGACCAGGGAATTTTCATGGCTAGGCAGCATTCTCGGTCCTCCTCACCACGACAAAACAACTGGTGCCCTGCTTTCCATGTTGGCAATCTCTTGGCTTGTTCTAGGTTGAACTTACTGGAGTAGTTTTAGTATGAAGATGCAAATTGAAGATGATCTTTGGTCTCAGGCCTCAAAGTAGTACTCAACAGGTTTGCATTTCAGACTTGAAGCATCTGATGCTCAGCTGGTAAACTTTATGCAGAGATGCCCCAGACCTAAATCACTTGTAGCTACCAGTATTTCTGATAAAGAATGTTTAAATTGTATGTTCTTTTTTATGGTTAACTTTTTATGGTTAGTGTGGTTTGAGATCAATTTGCTAAAGATATTGGTAGTTCACTCTACCAATCTTTACTGGTAGGTTGGAAGATATCTACATTTAGCATATGATAGTAAAGACAGAAGTATTTCCTGAAAGGAAAGAACAATGTTAAAAGATGTCACTTACATAGTATAATAGTTCCGCGCTCCACTGACTTTTTACCTGAAGCCCAGGAACAGATACAGCCTGGCCCAGGGATGCTTACTTTTCAGTTGAGAACTCCTTCATGATTTACCTTGGGAATGGGAGCGGGGAAGGGACACAGGATAGGGGAAATGCAAGTAAAAGTTATGATATACAAAAATGAATTGTGACCATAGTCTTGATAAATGTCAATAAAGTTAAAGCAGTACTAGTTAAAAAATAAAACTAATACAACATAGAAAAGAAAACTAGACTAGAGCAACTGGAACACCAACCAAATCTAGGAGTAACAGCAGAGCTGTGCAGAGAAGTCACATGTTCATTCAGCAGGTTGTTCTACTGAGCAAGTGGTTAATCCATCCAGTGTAACAGAGTATTCTGAGGAAAGGAAGCAGATTACAGAGAGCGTGTGTACTGTGATTTCATTCCAGAAGCATTCAAAACCAGGAACATTGAACATGCTCGTAAGGAATGTGTGAAGAGGAGACAGGCTTTGGTATAGTCCAGGGCTAGAATGTGAGTCTAGCATGTACCAGACTCTGGCTTGAATTCTCTCTCTCTCTCTCTCTCTCTCTCTCTCTCTCTCTCTCTCTCTCTCTCTCTGTGTGTGTGTGTGTGTGTGTGTGTGTGTGTCCACGCTCACATGCACGCATGCACATACAGTTAAAACAGAACTTTAAAAAGAAGTAAATGGGAAGTAAGAGTGTGTTTGGGAGCTAAGTGATGAAGCAGGGCAGTCAGAGTAGGCAAGTTGGTTTCTCTGTCCCTCCTGTCCCTTGCTGTCTTGTCTGTCTGTTCCAGCCAGGCATGTTCAGGAACAGTGTACCCACTGCACTCTGATAGAAGGATCCAGATCATTTAGTATTACTCATTATTTATAATTCGTTCTCTCTCCACTGAAGACTTTTTTGGGCCAAATTGCAGACTGAAGACAATGTCTCAGTTGCACGGGAATTATGTTTTTTTAACGCTTTACTTTTGAACATTCCTGCCTCTTGCAGAAAGTGCACGCCACTAAGAATTGCAAATGGAACTGTAGTAAATGAGATCAAGAGGAATTTATAGATAATTTAAATGGAAGGCCTAAATATTTTGCTTCTTTCTTTCACCAGTAGCCTGGATAAGGTATATGAATTTTCTGTGACTACTTTTTATAAATGAGATTAAAATTAAAATTGTCAAACTATATGTGATTTTAAAAGATTGTATTTTAACTTAAAAATGAAAAATTATACTTCTTTTGTGTATGTGCATGAAAGCATTGTACATCCACATGCCATGTGACGGCCAGGTGAAGTCAGGGGACAACTCAGGAGAGTAGATTCCAGGCCTCCTTGAGAACTGACCCTGTGCCGGCTGGGCATGGGGCACTGAGCTGAGGTCTGGGTTCAGATTCTCCAGCATACACTTGGAATAAGTGTTGCATGGCCACCAGAATGGTGTTCTCAGGCCTTAGAACCTGTAACCAGTGTGGTGAGAGGGCATGGAGCCATGAGTTACAGCTGTGCTGGGTACAAAGCCTGGCTGTACTTTCTTAGCAGCCGTTTCCCCTGGGAGAAGCCACTGCTCTCAGCTCAGTTCTCAGAACTTCATCTTGGTGTGGTGCAGTCAGAGATCGAGTCATCGCTGGCTTCAAAGGGAAATGATAAGTCTCAGAAATGGTTCATACAATCTCTCATGTTTCTAAAAGTGATGAGTGCTTTCTGTTAGAATTAACTGTATGTGTTTCTCTTTCCTGTGGGGGTAGAGGGTCTCGACATGCAGAACTGGCTCAGGGGAGATGAAAACTCTTAAGAATTTTGCAGCATGTCTGAGTGCATCACAAAAGTTGCAAAGCAGGATCCTGAGGCTGCAGACAGTGGGAAGAGGAGGAAAGGCACTGAAAGTATCCAAAGAAATTCTAAGTAGTTAGACATTTCTGCACTGGCGACCTTTATACTGAGTCACACTGCAGTAGAAGATGAGAAGGTCTCTGGTACTGTCCCTCGAAGGAACTCTAAAGGCCCAAGTGCTTTACGAGTCAGCTCCAGTGTGACAGCACCTGGCCTCGCAGCTTCTGAAGGCAGGTTAACTCCAGGTGAACATCTCAAGCTGACAGTACTCAGGCTGTGACATCACTCCTCTGCATAGGAACAGTGCTGTTCTGGCCCAGTTCTTGTCATTTCCTTTACTTTTTGAGAGAAGTGGGAATCAGTCCTTGAGTTAGTTTTTTACCGAAGCGTGTCAAGGAATAATAAGATGCAACAATGTTCTTCTTAAGGACCTGGGATGAGAAAAGGGAAATCCTTCGGGAAATGTACTCTGACATCAGACAGCCACTTTGCCAGTAGCCATCTTCAAGTATCTTGTGGATAGTTTAACAATTCCCTGAAAAAACAAAAATGTCACAAGGCAGTGGTGGCACATGCTTTTAATTCTAACACTTGGGAGGCAGAGGCAGGCAGATTTCTGTGAGTTTAAGGCCAGCCTGGTCTACAGAATGAGTTCCAGGATAGCCAGGACTGTAGAAACCCTGTCTCAAAAACAAAATTAAAACACAAACAAACAAACAAACAAACAAACAAACAAAAACCTACAAAAATAAGGCATTATTGCTACCTACGATGTATGTTCAACAGACTCCTAACCGAAACAGTCCAGGCAGATGGATTTAGTGAAGACAGAGCTGACTAGGAGAGCCATTGCTCAGTGTTGACCATACACACTAGCCATAGCTTATACAGTGTGTAAAGTCAAGCCCACTTCTAATGTCAGTGCCATACTGCTTGATTTCCAGCATGATGACACAAGTAGAGAGTTCCATGTTACCCATGAGCTGCCTCTGTTGAACACAGGCACACTAACTGCAAATAGTAGTGCACACATTACCTTCAGATCACATATGTGTGAAGGGAAAGTTTCCTGTTCAAGCTGGGTTCCATCCCCAAGGACTCTCATGTATGTGCAAATATTTCACAGTCTGAAAAAAATTACAAATCTGAACTATTTCTTATCCTAAGCATTTTGTAAAGGGAGGTTAGCATGTGTGTGCTGGGATTCTTAGGACTATGTAGGACACACCAGAGCTTTAGAATGTGCATTTTAACATAGGTTATTGTGGGTCCCCCCATGTAGAAATGACTTCTTTTGTGTAAATCTGTCCATTGGTAGTGTCACTTGTAGCTTTTTTTCCATGCTTAGAAGGTATTCTCACACCAGTTATAAGAAAGTCTCCCGTGTTATTAGCTAGCCTGGTTATTATGCCGCTTACATTTTGGCGCCCAACGTGGGGCCCAGAAAGCCGACATTTTAAAATAGCCAGTTTTTTTTTTTTTTTTTGCTGTTGAGTCAGGATAATTTTTCTTTGCAGCATATCATCCATAAACAGCAAAAAAGCTGTGTTAAATTCTCTTTTTCTTATTTTTAAGCCTTCTCAGGTTTTTAAGTGGATTTAGCACCACGTTGGGTGCCACTCTGTTGTAAGGAGCAACAGCGGGCTGTATCTTGCCATCTGGTTAGCTTTATATTTGAAATAACAACATATAAATTGTATTCTTTTAAACATTGTTTGGCCCATTAGTTATAACTTCTTTTTTTAATATTTATTTATTTATCTATTTATTTTTTTATTTATTATGTATACAGTATTCTTTCTGCGTGTATGCCTGAAGTCCAGAAGAGGGCACCAGACCTCATGTGGTTGCTGGGAATTGAACTCAGGACCTTTGGAAGAGCAGGCAATGCTCTTAACCTCTGAGCCATCTCTCCAGCCCTAGTTATAACTTCTTATTGGCTAGCTTTTATATATTGATCTAACCCATTTCTAATATCCCTGTAACATCATGAGGTGTCTTACCAGGGAAGATCTTAACTTGCGTCTGTGTCCGGTGGGAGAATCATGGCGACTCATTGACTCAGCTTCTTTCTCCCAGCATTCTGTTCTGTTTATTTCGCCTATCTAAATTCTACCCTATCAGAGGGCCAAGCAGTTTCTTTATTAATTAACCAATGAAAGCAACAGATTAGAAAGAAGTCACTCCCACATCAGTCAGGTGTCCTGGGGCCATGCAGTGACAGCTGACCTTTGTGCCAGTGATCTGAGTACTCCATTGCATAGCCTGCATTTCCTGATGCCATCTTTGGTATCCATGGGTGTCAAAATTGTCCTGATTCAGTCTTCTCTGTTTCTGGTGGTCCCTGATGATGTACCTGAGTGGTACTTCAGGTACCTATCATTCATCTACTCTTTAACTCTTACTGTCTGGGACTTGGGTTTAGATTAGTGCTAGAGTATGGCCTTGGTGTGCACAAAGTACTTAGTCTCTCTTTAATACCTGATCCAATTAACTAATGAAAAACAATCACCTGATTTTGGTATATAAATCCTTCTATTTTAATATCTCCATTGGTTTCCCAAAAGAATTTATGAAAGTATTCAAAAATAGTTTGTCAGCTGAATTTTTAGATTTCTAATTATGTGGTTTGCAAATATGTTGTTGGATTTTTGTACCCTTTCCACTGTATTGCTTACTGGCTTTCAGTGTCTTGGAGAGGAGCAGCCACAGGAGATATCTTAGAATAGCCCTGTCACATTACAGAAGTACCTACTCATTTCTGCGTACTTATGGGGCTAGGCATTGAACTTCATGAAGTACCTTCCAACCTGGATTACATTTTTAAATTGTGCATCTGTATCTATGTCTGTATGTAGGTATGTGTACAAGAGCACAGGTGCCCATGCAGTCCAGAAAAGCCTTGGATCCCCTGGACATAGCTGCAGGTGGTTGTGAGCCACCATGTGGGGGCTCTGAGCTGAGCTCTAAACCATTGTGCCCTTACCAGCCCCCTGAATTACATTTTTAATGACTTGTTTTGCTTTTAGTCTATTAATAAATTTTATGTTTATAGTTCTCAATATTAAATTTTCACTGAACATTTAGTAATGTTTTTTGCTTTTGATATTTGAATTATATACATGTATTAACATTCACAAACAGATTTTAATATTAGACTGTATATGTAAATATCTTTTGTTAAAATTGTACATGAGCTTTCCTTTGGTATACTAGCTTTTATTCTTACTGATGTTTTGTAAAGGTTTTTTTAATCATTATATGTTTTGTACCCTTCTCTACCTTTATTATTATGGGTTAGAAGAGAATGTGGTCATCCACTGAAGTAGGCAAAGTCAACTTCTGACCATGTCCCCTGTTGACGTTTTTTTTTCTAGGGAAGCTTTTTGCCAATCTCTTATTTATATCTTTGGAAACTGGAATTGTTAATTGACAAAATAACCAAATTGTGATCACATATATATATATATATATATATATATATTTAGAAAACTACAGCATTTATACTTTGTGAAGACATGAAAAAGGTAGCAGTTTGGGACTATGGTGGTTTCCGTAGTATGTGTCTGTGTCCTCTAGCGAGGTTTGATTTGCATGGCTCTTTGCTGTGGATTCAATTAGCCAGTGATGAGTCTGTGTTTTTTCCAAGAAAAACCTTCTAAGTTAGTACTATCAGGCGGTTTTTCTGACTTAATGGCCTTAGCCTTGTCTTTCTTGGATCTTTGTGATGTTCCAGGTTCATCGTCTGTTTCAGTTGCATGACCAACAAAGTCTGTATCACTTTTGGAAACCTACCTAGGCCGTCTTTGTGACCACTTCATGGTCAGTCCTGTGTACCCATTGCTGGTATTTAGTTTAGGTTCCAAACCTAAATCCATGGCTCTAGATCCATGTTTTGTTTCCCATAGATATTTTCCATGTGTGAACTCAGGGAAGTGAGTGAATGTCTCTAGCACTCCACTTACTTCTCACAGGTTTATATTACAGGTTTATATTATATTATAATATTATTATATATTATTATATTACAAGTTTATATTACAGCTGTCTCAGTCTTGATGGTTTTTTATGTCTTTTGTCAGTGCAGGTGCTCTGAGTTCCAAATCCTGTAAACTGACACCCCAGCCTGCCATGTTTGTTTTTAAATTGTTTTTAATTGTCATTTAATATTATTCTGTATGAATATTCTGCCTTTAGTTTGTGTTGTTGTTGTTGTTTTGAGACAGGGTTTCTCTGTGTAACAGTCCTGGCTGTCCTGGAACTCGCTCTGTAGACCAGGCTGGCCTCAAACTTATTGAGATCCACCTGCCTCTGCCTCCCAAATGCTGGGATTAAAGGCGTGCGCCACCATCGCCCAGCAATTAATTTTTAAAGTATTTTTATTCTTTAAGAATTTCATATATTGTATTTTGATCCTATACGCCCATCCTCCATCTGTGTTCATTTTCAGTCTTTCTGCAATGCTGTTTTTCACCTTATCACATTTGATGTGCTTTCCATTTTTTTTTATTTTTTGTTTTTGTTTTTATTAAGAACTTTTTAATACAATCTTTTCTCATTTTATATAGCTATCCCTGTTCCCACTCCCTCCCCTTCTCCCACTCCACCCTTCCCTCCACCCCACCCCCCATCCACTCCTCAGAAAGGGTAAGGCTTCCCATGGGGAGTCAACAAAGTCTGACACATCACTTCCAGGCAAGACCAAGCCACCACCACCACCACCACCACTGCCCCCTACCCCTGGGCTATATCTAGGCTGAGCAAGCTATCCCTCCCAAAAGTATGTGCTTCAAGACAGCAGTTCAAGCACAAGGGATCCTGGTCCCATTGCCAGATCCTGGTCCCACAGCCAGTGGCCCCACAGACTGCCCAAGCCTCACAACTGTTCCCCACATTCAGTGGTCCTAGTTTGATTCTATGCAGGTTCCCCTGCTATCAGACCAGTGTCAGTGAGCTCTCACTAGCTCAGGTCAGCTGTTCCTGTGGGTATCATCTTCATGGTCTTGACCCCTTTGCTCATATTAGCATTTCTCCCGCTCTTGGACTGGTCTCCGCTTAGCTCAGTCCAATGTTTCGCTGTAAATCTCTGTATCTGCTTCCATCAGTTTCTTGATGAAGGTTCTATGATGACAATTAAGGTAGTCATCAATCTGATTACAGGGGCAGGCCAGTTTAGGCATCTTCACCACCGTTGAGTCTTAGCTGGGGTCATATTTGTGGATTCTTGGGAATTTCCCTAACACCGTGTTTCTCACTAGCCCTTTAATGGCTCACTCAATGTGCTTTCCATTTTTATTGATTCTTTTGTTTCTATGTTTCATTATATATGGTGTTTTGTGTGATAATTAAGAAACTTATTTATAAATTAATATCTAAGGTAGCTTTTAAAAGCTTTTGATTGAGAATGTGGTAGAATTAGTATGCTTGGACTTCATCTTCTTCCTGACACATTTGCTAATTACAGCACCTCCATTGTTGGAGTTATTCTGTCTGTTCTCTAATCATAGTCTCCATGTTCCTTTCTGTCTTAGTCCTTCAGTTAATTATATGACAGAAAAAGGAAGTCTGTAAAAGTGAGCTGTCTCCTAAACAGAAAGTCACCATCTTCCCATGGTGTAAACGCAGGGCTCCGTATAACCCCTTTCTTTTTTTTTTCTCTTTTATTTTTTTTCTATTTACAGTTATTTATTTATTTATTTATTTTATATTATATTTTATTTTTTTAAATTTATTTATTATTGCGTATAACCCCTTTCACTGGGCCTGTCTGGCCTTTCTCTAGAAAAAGGACAGAAATTCATCTTTTGACTCAAGAAGGTCCTTAAATGCTGGGTTTTCTTTTTGGCTTATTTTGTTTGTTTGCTTTTCATTTTCAAAATCATGATTTATGTCCTGTTTTATTTCCTCTTATTTTATTTTACTTAATTATTAAGATATATTATTGTCTTTTCTTAGATGGGATATTCATGGGAAGAGTCTGATTTTTTTGCCATTGTTTTGAGGCAGAGTCTCACTCTGTACCCTAGTCTAGCCTCAAACTTGCTATGGAGGCTTGTAGTCCGCCTTGCCCTTGAGCTCAAACTCCTGATGCCTCCTGAGTGCTGGGATTACAGGCTCTGTTCTTATCTAGATTGGCAAAGGGCTCTTTGAAAACCACTAGTTTATAGGGAAACAAAATGTTGATGTTTTCCATTTTTTTTAATGAATAAAATCAGAATATGTAGCGTTTTGTTTGAAATAAAACCAATAATAAATAATGTACAGATGGACATATACAATTAGTGAGATATTGGAGTAAGTAGCTGGTTTTACTATAGGAATTACTATTATTGTCTATGCTTCAGGGACAGTTTGTAATGTTTCACTTATTTTTTTATTTTTAAAATACCATAACTATGTAAATCAGTTAGCACTAGTGTGTACATTTCCTTTCTGGTGATGGCATGTGTCCATGTTCTCTGTCTAGCAACCGTTCACATAATCTCACACACTCACTAGCACCATTTCCTGAGCTTTGAGTTCAAGCACTTTTTAAAAGTATTTTGAAGCCCTCGATAGAGGATTATAAGAGTCTGTCTTTAGAGTCTGCAGAGCAAAGGAAGAGGTTGACCCGTGTGCCCAGTGATTTGTATCTGTTAGTTGGGACTATTTTGCACCGCTGTTTTCCCAAACCGTTTTTCTTAAACTAGCACCATATGCTCCTTAGTGAGTCTGTCTGAAAGGACCCTTGTATTGTTAGGCTGCCCCATCTTGGGTGATGCTGGATTGATCTTTTCCTTTAGTTTCTTTACTTTATAATTGTGTTTGATACAAAAAAGTTTTGTCTTTAAAAAATATTTAAAATGTGACATAATTCAGAAAATTGCTAATGGCTAAAAACAAACTGTTAAAAATGTTGCAGTCTAAAAAGATCCTGTCACAGATACTTTGGGGTGATGTGCCTTAGATCTAATGACTTGTGTTTCTAATGATCTGTGAAGAGCTTGGAAATAAAACCTTTGCCTAATTTATCATTTTCTATGAAAAAAATAGCATCATAGAGTTGAGAGCTTAAACACTTGTTTCCTCCCCCCTTCTCTCCCTCCTTCCGTCCCTCCCCTCCCCTCCCCTCCTCCTCATTCTTCTCAACTTCTCTTCCTTTGTTCCTTCCGTAAATGTAAGCCATGATAATAGAGGACCAAATGGCCCTCCCTTTTCTTGTTTTTACTCCTTTCTAGTTGGCATTACTGAGAAATTTCTAACTTTGTGTTTCCTCTGTGTTCAGGTATATGTCCCGAGTCCACGGTATGCATCCCAAAGAGACCACCCGTCAGCTGAGCTTAGCTGTGAAGGATGGTCTTATTGTCGAAACTCTAACAGTAGGCTGCAAAGGCTCAAAGGCTGGTATTGAGCAAGAAGGCTATTGGTTACCAGGAGATGAGATTGTAAGTCTATTTTACTTGATAAATTCAGAAATTTGGACTTTTGGTTTTCTTTGAATATTAATATAACATATAGAAATTCATTGTCAGAAATTTAACAGATTTTAACATTTTTATTAACATAAGGCTTTATATTGATAGCTTCCTTGTGATTCCTTAGGAAAAAACTAACTTTTATAAAAATCTTGCCATTCCGTTATCTTGCATCTAAAAATAAAACTAAATGTGCATATAAGTCATGGCACTTCTGGTGCTTTCTTCAGCTAATATTAATTTAAAAAATGTTTCAGTGCAGGACAGTGTTTATCCTGCCTAGACAGATGGAAAGGGACACATTGCCTATTTAGGAAAGCTCACTTGAATGGCATCAACTCCTGAGCCAGGCTTACAGGAGAGTTTTCATGCACATACAAAGATCCCAGATGCTAGTGTGACTGGTCACGTGACTACTGGCAGGCTGCGGGTGGGCCCTGAGCATAAGTCAATCAGGAGGGATAGAAAGTTACTCTTCCTGTACCTCTGTTTAGCGCCTGCTCTGACTTCCCTTAGGGGAGATGCTTTACACAACTGTATCCTTTCAGGACACGGTTTGATGCAGAGAGGCACATAGAGAAGGATTTTCTTCTTGCATAAAGATTGATTTTATTTGTGGTATTTCTGTCTCACCATCATATTTTTTTGATATTTTAACCAACTAATTGGAAATGCCTTCCTTATTTTAATAAACATCTTTTAAGATAATAGGTTTCAAATGTATGTTTTGGGGGATTTAGTAATTTAATTTTCTAAAATCTAAAATTTTGAAAATCTCATAAAAATCTTAAAAATTGGTTCATTGTGGGAAAATTTCCTGAAAGCTTTTGCTTTGTTTCATTTTTTTTCTGGTGACATAACAGACAAGCCACGGCACCACCTCCAAGTGTCTTGATATTCCTAAATGTAGGGAGTTGTTCAGCTCTAACCGCTTTGTCAGTCTTTTTTTATTATTATATATATATATGTCAGAGCCTCAAAAACATGGGGAAAATCATTACTTGTATTTAGTTTGTACCCTGGAAATATTCCTGAAGAGCTGTGACTGCTGCCAGCAGAGCAGTTTCCTCTCAAGTCCCTGCAGCAGCTGGAACTTGGTTGTTGCAGTAGCCAAGATAGGAGTGAGCCAGGATAGAGCACAGGTAGGAACTGAGAGCCCAGTGTGACTCAGGACAGTCCAGACAAGATGGGATAGCCTGCCCCAAGCACTTGGACACTTGGAGATTCAGAAGACTTGCAGAGAATTGTGAGGTGGGAGTGTAATGGTAACTGAGGACTTGTGGGTCATGTGTACATAATTCTTAGAGTCGAGAGTTTGCTTGCTCCTTTAAGAATTGTGAGTTTTTAAATATAGTTTGTTCTTCCTCAGACTGAAATCTCTTTAATTCATCAAGCAGTTAGTTAGCTTATTATGTATTAGGTTTTATATTTCTTTTTATTTTACATGTTTCTTTGCACGTGTTTATAGTCTTTCCTTTCCCTTTTTACTAAATGACATCTTAAAGTATATTAAACAGCAATTATACAGGCTTAATGCTAATTCTTATTCACAATAGTTTTATACCAAATAAGCATATGTAATATAACTGAGTATATCAAACTTAGGCTTAGGTTATAAAATTTATAACTGTAAAGACTCAAGGGTAAAGTAGTATATGGAATGTCATAATGTCCTTGCTTACATGTCTGGAATTGTCTAAACTTCGTTGATTCAGCCCTCTGCTGTAATGTGGGCATGTTAATATTTATTTCATTTAATCAAAGATTTTCTGTTCTATTACTATGAAGAGACACCATAACCAAGACAATTCTTATAAAAAGAAACTATTTAATTTGGGGCTTGTTTATAGTTTCAAAGTGTTAATCCATTATTGTTAGGGCAGGGAGCATGGTGGCAGGCAGACAGACAAGGGGCTCAGAGCTTACATCCTGACCTACATACAGGTAGGCAGGCAGACAGAGACACTGGGACTTGTGGAGGCTTTTGAAACCTCAAAGCCCACCCCATTGACACACCTAGAACAAGACCACACTTTCCTATCTTTCCTGAACAGTTTACTGACTGGGAACCAAGCATGCAAATATATGGGCCTATGGTAGCCTTTCTCATTCAAACCACCACAAGGATTAGATGAGAATATGTCCATGAAGCATACACAAATATACTTAAAGCAAGTGTAAATAAGCCAGTAAATATGTATGCTTAGTAATGATCTTTTGTGCAGAAAGGCAATAGAGTTAATAATGTATTTCAAAACAGCTAAAAGAATGGACTTTAAATGGATAAGTTAATTAGCCTTGTTTGGTGAGTGGATATATATATAATCTACTCTACCTTATAATATATATCTCCAATCTACCTTATAAAGTTATAGTTATTACTTATATATTAAAACTTTAAAATGATTAAAATAAGTGTCTGAGGACAGTATAGTAAAAGCAATAGTTTTTTTGTTGTTGGTTTTTTGGGGTTTGTGGTTTTTTTTTTTTTTTTTTTGGTTTTTTGAAACAGGGTTTCTCTGTAGCTTCGGAGCCTGTCCTAGAACTAGCTCTTGTAGACCAGGCTGGCCTGGAACTCACAGAGATCCGCCTGCCTCTGCCTTCCGAGTTGGGATTAATGGTGTGCGCCACCACCGCCTGGCAAAAGCATCAGTTTTTAACTAGCCATATAAGTAGTCTTTTATTTAGACTATTTACTTTGTTACCAGTATTCTCCAATATAAATTCTGTGAAGAGCTTGCCCTTGAAAGAGTCGATCTTGTTGAAGGTGTAAAATAATGAAGTTGACTGATGAAATGAGTATCTCACCACTTGACTTGCAGTGAATGTCCTCATGCCCTTATGACACCCACAAGCTCATGTGATTAACCATGTCACCTGTGGCACAGTTCTTTAGAGATTCTGCACTGTCCAGGCTTTGTGTATTTTTATTAACTCTGTCATCTGCAGGAGGCAGGTCTAAGCTGTGAACTGACAAGCTAGTGAATGCCCTCCACACAGAAGCACCTTGTATGTTATTTAAAGGTTCTTTCATGAACAAAAAGAGTATACCTCAAGAATACTTGATGGAAGGGCCACCTTTTCTAATTTGCATGAAGTTGTGGGTCAGGGCTCTGCACACCAGTGTTTGAGACTTTCTAGTTTCACCGCTTTGTGATTTCAAATGTTTTGGTGTCCTCCAAACTTGAGTTTTAGAGTGTAGTACATTTGCTGAACCCTTCTTTCAGAGTTAGGATAGGCTTTAGAAAGAGGCTTCTGTTATAAAGGACTAGGTGACAGTGTTCTTCCTACTCCTCTGAAGAGAGGAGCTGAGCTCTCAGAAGTGGGGAAACAGGATTAATTCTTGAGTCAGTTTATGTAGCAGAGGTTGAACGATGCTTCTCTTCACTCCCATCAGTGTGTGGAGAAATAGAAGCCAATGAGTACAGTTTTCCTTTCTCCCACACAGCAATGGGAAAAGGAGCTTAAAAGTCAAAAGTTTGTTGATATTACATTGTTAATACACTCCTACTATTTTTCTTCTCTAATATTTAATTTTAGAACTTGAAACTATCAAAATACATGCATCCCTGGACCATTATTTTTTATTAAGTACAGCAATCGTGTCCTAAAAGCTCACTGGCCTGAATGAGACTATTGTCTGTCTTTGAAGAAGCCAGCATATTATAATACAAAGGCAGAGGCCTCTGTATTACTAAAATTCCTCCTTCTAGCCAAGAAATAGTCTCAGACATTTTCCAGTAATGATCTCATACACAATTTGCAGCCCCCTGTATAAGTGCCAATTCTGTTGGAGAAACTATAGTAAAATTGTCAGTGTCTAAGCATCTTCATGGTGATTCTCATATGTGTATATAAGTTTATGGAACAAAACAGCAACATTCATAAGACCACTCCTGTTTCTAAATGACCTGTTTACACAGTAGTCAATAAATAAGTATACACAACAGACTGTTTTCTAAATGACACACACACAGTATTTGAAAAATGTAGGAATTTTTGTGGTCATCTGAAAATTCGTAGACTGGTAATAAGTAGCATTAACTGACAAGGTCCAATTAGTTCCCATAAGCCTGGTTTCCAGAGCTTCTGGAGTTCTGTTAGTGAGAAGATATGGAGCGCCATCTTGTTATCTGAACAGTTAATACTTTTTTATGTTGATGCCTTTTCCTTTTGAGTAGTTAAAAGTAGCAGAGTGCTTTTTGGCACTCTATGCAAGACCAGCTCAGTACTGCAAAATAATTATTGAATGCATACATACATGTGCACGCACACACATGCTTGAATATATACTTGCCATACATGCATGCATACAGGCTCACATTCATAAACTGTTTCATCATCTGCTTACTCTTAAGTACACATGATGGGAGGCCATATTTTTAATCCATATTTCTAGTATCTCATCCTCTTTATTCTTAAATATTAAGAACAATATTTCTTGGGCAGAGTTTTACCACTTCCTAGAAGACTGAAGTTTAGGACTTACTAGTTATCTTTTTGATCAATATAAATTAATGTCTTAAAAATTAGCCTTTTGGTTTATAAAGTGCCCATCAAGGATAGGAAGGAAGGTGTTTCAAAAACACTTATTGTAACATAGGAAGCAAGTAACCTTGAGTTTTGGATCATTTGCAGATAAAATATAAACAATATGTATCTTGAAACAAGGCTATTATTATGAACTGTTGGTGATTGACAGTTCTCAGGACAAGGCTGCACTTTTATTTGTAAGTGATTTTTATCTGATAATAAAGAATTTGGTTGCTAGTGTTGGCTTAAAATATCTTTCAGAAAAATGATATTATTTGTAAAACTACTTTCTCCTTTTATAGACCTGCTGAATTTGGATTCGGGACCTCATTTCTTTCACAGTTCATGTCAGTATAGGAGTAGGGTTTCTGCTGAGAGCCCCAGATTGCAGTTTTGTGTAGAATTCTTCTGTTTTCTTGTTTTGCTGCGGGTGAGTCCTGACTAATTACAGACGTGACTAGACTCTTCATTCCATGCATTTTGAAGTGAACCATTCCTGATATCAGGACTTGAGGCTACTCTTGGGCCTGAGAGCATCATTCTCAATAAAAAGGGACATTTTACATTTGTATCTTTCACTTCTCATTGTTTTAGGCTTTTTTATATTTTATTTTAAAAAAGCCCAAGTAATAGAAATACGTATTTTGTGAGTTTCTAAAGATATGAGCATATTATGTTTGCAGTGAATGAGCTGAAATACCAAACCCAAGTGGGGTGAGCTCGACACCTTGAGCGGTTGCTGTCATCTGTTGTTTCCAAATCAAGTGCCAGCTTGTAGGAAGTATTGCTTTATATTTACCTTAAAATTTAACTAGGCTCACACCTCTTAGGGAGAACACTGGATTAGAATTGATGGCCTTGTCCCTCACAGACCTTACTGCCTGAAGCCACAGCAAGAGGGGCTTCCTTGCTTCATTCTTGAGGAAAAAAGAGGCTGCTTCTGAATACAAGCTAACCTGGACATTCCAGCACATTGCATACATGTAGCATATGAATTTAATAATTAGTTTTTAAAAGCAATTTAGAATTTACCTTTTTTGTTATAGTTATATTTGTCATTAGTTCATTCATTATTTATTTTTGTTTTTTTGCAACAGAGTTTCATTGTAGCCTTGGCTGTTCTAGAACTCACTCTGTAGACCAGGCTGGCCTCGAATTTATAGAGATCCACCTGTCTCTGCTTCCTTAGTACTGGGTTAAAGGTGTGCATGATCACTGCCTGACTAGTTCGTTGTTTTAAATACCTTAAACACAAATTTCAATGTACCTTTGATGCTGTTGCTGTTTAAAAATTGAAATGTTTTATCTTTATGTCATTTATATATGTGTATTATATATATGTATATGTGTGTATGTATACATATATTTGAATATTCATTCCCAACCTTGGTTACAAAAAGTAAACAACCCTTTGTTTACTAACTAGTAAATGAGTGCTGACGATTCAGTTACACTAGAGTCCTCTGATTTTTAAACTGACTTACTGAGAAATGGCTCTGTCAAGAGCCTCTATTTGCTCAGTATTTTGGGGGTTCTATTCTTCTCATCATGTGTTGGTGTATTGTGTGCATGAGTTCCTGCTGTTTGGCTCTTTCTCCTTCTTTGAATTCTGTTCCACTAGGCAATATTGTAATTTATTTTCAATATTTAAAGTCACTAAAATTTGTAAGCCTCATATCCTCCCATGTAAATGATTAACTGAATTTGTTAACAGAATTAAATTAAACCTAAAATGGCAGAAAACTCACTTTACAGTGCATCTGCATTAAAGCACACTATCATACACATGCTTAGCAGTGTGATGTGTAAAACATAGGGAGTTAAAACTCCCTTTTGATTATTAAAGAACCTTGATCAGAATTGGAATATGTTTCCCAACAGTTCTTCAGACGTCTCCCTTGGTACATGGCCAAACATCTTTCTGAGCTTCCTTTTTATCCCTTCATTGGAGCTAATTATATTTCCTGTTCTACGCTGCTCAGAGAAATGTGAAAATCAGATATGATAATGAATTCTAAAGTACTAGGAGAGAAATGCACTCATATTATTCATTTGTGTCTTAGTTCTGTTTTGTGCAATACATAGATAATAACACCAGCTAACATCTCCTGAGTGCTTAGGCTGTGCAGACCTCCTCTGTGCACTAAGTACCTATGAACTCATTCGGTTCTTACTAAGACACAGGAAACTATTCATTTTACAGATAGAAAATGACACGGAGAAAAGCTAAACATTCTGCCCAAGATTATAGAGACATGAGTGTCAGGGCCAGGCTTTGTACCAGTCTGACTCCAGCGTGTCAACCAAACAGTGTATCCGACTGCTGCTAGATTGGGAGGTTTCACTCCTAGGCTCTGAGGGCGGCCTGTATAAACTTCATGCTGTGTGAGCTGAGTTTACCACTCTCACTTTCATTATTCTGATTTTTCAAAACATTCAGTGTAATCCTGTTCCAGAGCAATCAGATATGCATTTGTGGTATTGTATAAATACGTATGGCACAGACTTTATTTGCTGAAAGGTATTTTCCTGACAAGAGTATACATCTCATGGCACAGGAATTCCCTAAGAGATTTCTCATTGTCTATCTATAACCTTTTACAGTCAGTGACAACCCTTTTCTTTAATGATGAGCTCATCAATAGACTTTTCTCTTAGCATCATTCGCCAAGTACTATGAGTTGTACTTCTAGTAATGAACCATGTGCGAAATCCCTTTAGCCCTCTGTATTACCTGATATGAGCAAAATTATGGTAGAGAAACCAAGATTATCTTGTTTTTATTTTGAAAGGCCTACAGTATGCAGCCTTTCTCCAGGACAGCAGCCCCAGACAAGGTGAACTAATTTTGGACTGTTATTTTTCCTTAATTCTACTTTTTTTTTTTTTTTTTTTTTTTTTGGTAATAGAGTTTTATATTGTTTAGGTTAGCTAAGTTAACTCTTGCTAGACTTGTGTGTAAAAACTGTATGACCTTTGCACTGCTTCAGTTTTGGAACTTTGTGTTAGTCAGTAATCTTGCCCTTTAAAGGCTCTCTTGTCCTTAAGTGGGATTTCACACTTTTGGCTGCTAACTAGACTGTATCGAGAGTAGCTGATGAGTTCTCGTGGCATCCAGTGCAAATGTAAACTTGGCTTATTGGCTTATGTGACATGTGTGTGTCAGCCTCACTATTTAAGTAATGTCAGCTTAAATAGTCTGACCATTTAAGACTATGGTCCATGACTTGTTTACACCTCTGAAAAATTGTAATAGATTTTGAATCAGTGACTTTTGCATGTTTCCTGTGTTATGAATAGCTCTTGTCATGATTAAAATAACAAGAAGCATTGTCTTCTTTAACCCTTATGATGATGGAGTCAGTGATATACATAAGGAAAACATACCCAAGCCAGTAATGAAGGCACACACCTGTGATTCTACCACCTGAGAGGCAGATCTCTGTGGGTTCCTGGCCAGCCTGGGCTACATAGGGAGTTCCTGGCCCGCTAGTAAGATGTCTTAAAGCAAAAAACAAGTAGTTCAAAAAAGTTAATAATATCTAGTAAATTAATTTTAAGAGTTGTTGTACTTTGCTTCCTTTAAGTTATGGTTAACATTCCTACAATTATTTCTTAAAGTGTGGAGTTAAGTACCCCAACAAGGACAGATTCATTCCACTGTCTCTTTCATAAGTAGGTAAAAGTGTGCATTGGAAAGAGGAAGGCGATGGAGTAGAAAAGCTAGAACTGTGTTCTTCCTGCCCTTTTAACCATCCCAGCAACCACTATTTGACCCATTATTGAAGAATAATTAAAATAAAAAGTTAAATCATGAAGGATGGCAGTTTCTATTAATTAGCCAATATATATAAATCATTAATGTCCTTTACAGTATTTCCAAACAGCCATGAGAATAAAATATTTTGTTTTAAGCTTAGAAAAAGTTCTTTAATTAAAAATAGACTAGAATTATGAAGATTATTTATATTAAAATTTTTGAGTTAGAAAATGAAATAGCTAATATATAATGTATTATGAACTGTCTATCAGAAATGAGATTCATTTTAATTTTAATTCAGCTAAGTTCACATACATGTCTTTGTGTATCTCAGTCAAACTTGGTAGTGTAGATGTTCTCTGAGCTTTATGTAAAATGAGTACTTCGTGATTGCAGTCCACATGATTGCTCCATCAGATGAGTCTGCAGGGAAGTGCACAGCTGCAGCCAGGACCTGAAAATGCTCCTACTTTACATTACTGTTTGGTCAGTGAAGACCATCAATTTCTTAATGAAACATAAATCCAGAAAGTTTAGATTTCTACAGAATTGACTACTCTGCCTTCGCCATGGCTCAGGATGTACGTTGGAGGACATAATGTGAATAATAGTGACTACGCTCTTAGTGAGTGGATGGTGGCATTGAAATGTGGTTGACGTGGTCAGTTCTTATTGAGTGCTAGTTTAAGCCCCATTTGTTGGGATAATATTAGCATCTGAGAAAATGGGGGAGCCACTCAATTTTGGAAAGAATGTGGAATACATAAAAACAATTAATAGCTGAACCCAAATGTGGATGTCAGGCTCCCCACCGGAAGTAGTCTTGGTGTTGTTATAGTTTTCCTTTTGTTCATTTGGCTTCCACATCTCCAAAACAGGTTGAGTTAACCTTTACTCAGGTTGAGTTAACCTTTACTCTGAAGTGTATTTTAGAAAAAGTGAAGGGTAACATTTATAAAGAATGGATTCTAAGCTAAAAGCAAATGAGTCTTCCTGTCTGTACTGCACCCGCCTGCCTTGGCTGTAGAGAGACTTCACTAATGAGACCTGTTGAAGAATGCCCGTACAACTCTGTGTTCTTTGATTGCTAGGACTAGCCACATCAAGAACGGAGCCTGCTTCCTTTGTTTCATATGGTAATCAGCCTCTTTCAGATAGTGTGACTAAACCTTTAGTTTCACATTTTCAATTTATTTTTCTAAATTTAACAGACCCTGCATATTTGGCGACCTGTCGGGACATGGGCATTTTGATTAGTTATTTTCAGTTAAGCATCAGATACTGTGGATGAGAGAAAAGCACAGTGAGCTACACCACGCGAGACTGTGCACCCCGTCCCCGCAGTGTGTCAGCACCCCCTTTGTAATCTGTAAAATCAGGACAGAACACAGGTTTGTCTGCTTGAAATATTAAGCTGCTGTTGGTGTGGGGCACTCAGCTTACAAAAGACACTGTTCCTTAAATTGTAGTTTTAAATGAAAGATAATACTAGACCTGGGATTGGCTTTGGGCATAATTCACTTTGGAGGTGTTTGCTATCAGATCACCTTAAGGTATCTCTGACTATTGATACTACATAGGAGAGAATCCAAGATTTAAAGAAGTAAATTTC
Source organism: Microtus ochrogaster (assembly GCF_000317375.1). Classification (NCBI taxonomy): domain Eukaryota; kingdom Metazoa; phylum Chordata; class Mammalia; order Rodentia; family Cricetidae; genus Microtus; species Microtus ochrogaster. The sequence goes on along the minus strand of NW_004949100.1, from coordinate 18,574,130 downwards.
TAGGTATTTTCTCTCTTGTTTTAACACATTAAATGTCTTAAATTGTTTATAATGCCTAACTTGTGATGGACTTTTAGTTTCAATTTTGTTGTTAGTTATTGAAGATATTGACAAAATGTCATACGAAACTATTTTGTATTTTTTGTAGGACTGGGAAACAGAAACTCATGACTGGTATTGTTTTGAATGCCATTTGCCTGGAGAGGTGTTGATATGTGACCTGTGTTTTCGTGTGTATCATTCCAAGTGTTTGTCTGATGAGTTCAGGCTTAGAGACAGCAGTAGTCACTGGCAGTGCCCAGTTTGCAGGGTGAGTACCTATGAGCTTTCATGTGCTGGTTAGAGGGTTGAAATTTATGAATATAGTGTCACCAAGATACCCCAGGTGGTCTTGCAAGGTGAATGATCCATCCTGGAGGGTGGGGGTTATGTGCTGGAATGACCGTGACAAATGAGCAACACTCATAAATGCACACACAGAGCACACCCATCTTTCAGGCTTCACATTTTAGAGAATTTAAATCACATGGAAATATCTTCTCTTCACATATTTTATACCTATTTCTAGATTATGTAACTGCTTTAAAGGATAGCTTTTCAAAACATGAACTGCTTGCCACACTGAGGTCCATTTAATAATGACTTTGTAATTCGTGGCAGAGTTGATGCTGCTGAGAACACACATGGGCAGAAGGCACAGTGTTGGGAGTGTTCTTGACGAACTTCCCGTTTTAGCCATGGAAGTTGCTTTTGTTTCTGTCATCATGACTTAGTTTATTTTTTGCTTATATTTTATGTGGAAGGTGGAAGGATGGGGCATTTGCACATTAAGAATTCTAATTCCCTAAAGTCAAATGCATTGTGCGGTTGGTAAAATGCATATTTGCAAAATAATTTTCAGTCATTTTTCTCACTGAAGAATATGCATGCTGTGAGGTTGTAGTGCGTCTGTATATGAGTGATGTGTGCTGACAAAATACTACATTTTCCAGGGCACTGAAGGCAATGGTATGAATTTCTGTGGTTGCAAGCACTATGGTTTTATAATTTGTGTTACTCAGGAACTTAGCTGGAACCATCATCATATGTCCCACTTACCCATGAATACAGATTTTGAGTATGTCTTAAATAATACTTTAGTAATTTAAATGTTTAATTTCTCAAAATTTCATTTTACTATTTTCTCCTCTTCAACATCAGTCAAAGATTTCATCTGGGCACGATCAGCAAATGTCCAGCCCACCCTAATCTTCCATAGTAACGGAGTTGTTGGTTACCTTAGCCCACTTGGTGCAGCATTTCCTTAGTAACTGAGATCTTGATTACCTGAACCCACTTCGCCTAGCGTTTCCTTACTAAATGAGGCCTTGAATTACTTGAGCCCACATCAGCTAGGTGTTGCTTTGTGACTGAAGGCTTGAATTAAATGAGCCTACTCTACCTAGTCCTCCCTTGGGAACCGAGGTCTTGATTACCTGAGCCTACTTAGCTTAAGAAGTAGACAGAAGACAATTAGGATAGCATTAGAAACCTGTTTCATGGTGAATTATTGGGAAATATGAGACACTATCAAAAAATCTGACTATATCAGTGTTAAACCTGAGGTTGTAGATTTCTTCTAGATCTTCAACAGCACATGATGGTCACTACTCTGAGCAGGGGCTGGTGTCACTTGTGTTCTGTTTAATGGATTTGGATCATGCCTCTTAAAAGCAAATCTCTCTCTTATATTCTAGAAAATAAAAACTTGCTCAGGAAGAGCTGGGCCTGGTGGCACAGGCCTCAAATCCCAGCTACTCGGAACTACTTGGGCTTTGGAGTAAGCTCAGGGCCAAACTAGGAGAATCAGAGGGGCCCTATCTGCAAAAACAAGCAAACAAAAAAATGAAGATAATTTTTATATATATTTCAGCAACAGATTACTGAGCAGTTTTCCAAGCATGTGTGAGCGCCCAGATTCAGTCCTTTGTATCCAGTCTCTAGAAAAGGGAAATTGAAAGCACCCAACAGTAAACACAAGGAAGTGGAGACAGCACTCACACCTTCAAGGTTTTATAGTTAATGTGCAGTTCCTAGGTTCATAGTAAGGAATTTAAGTAAAAGCACTGGGAGTTTTGAGGCAGGGTGATCGCAGTGAAGGTTTTGTATTATTTATATTTATTTGTATTATTTGCATATGTATAATAGAAAAGCACTCCTGCTTTGAAGAAAATCGTCTGTATGAAGTTCTCTTTCTGTTTCTTCTCCACAGCTGCTCTGCTGTGTTCTAATTAGTTTTTTTTTTGTTCGTTTTTTGTTTTATTTTTCAATATTTCATTGTCAGTTGACTCAAATGCATGGCCACTTCATCCCATCTTTTTCTTTTGTTTTTCCTCCTTCAGTTTGGATGTGTTTATGATACAAGGTACTTATGGAAATGATACCGTAAGTTACACAAAAACCTAAATTATGTATATATAGTATAGTCTGTGATCTAGACTTCAGCAAGACTCAGAAAGCCTGTGTTTGGGACTGAAAGTGGGGAATTTTACCTTCAGCTCTGAAGCCGCCCAAGAAATCATTTGTAAGTTAGGTCTGTTCTATTGTTTCAATAGTTATGGTCAGAAAAAAGATAATTGCTACTGATTCTTTTTCTAGTATGAAAAGAAATAATAACCTTAAAGTTGTAATGGAATTTTAAATGTGTATCAGGTAGAATTTTTGGTTAATTTAAGTTTTAAAACAAATTATAATAAAATCCTTCTTTAACAAATGAGTGTTTATACTGAAATATTCCTGGACTAAAAGAGTTTGGGGTTCACAGACTAAAACTCTAGAACTATGGTTCCAATTAGAATCAACTTTTCCAGTCTCTTTTTCCTTCCATGGGATGTTAGATAATTACATAGGATAATTGTTACACAAAGAATCTTATAGAGAAGAACCTTATCTCCAGTCAGGCCAAAACAGCACACAGAAGCCAATCATTACTACAAAAATAAAGTGTAAAGCAAACATGTCCTAATAAGTGGTCGATCTCCGAAGACTTTCTTCGTTTTGAGACACTGCTGAGACCAGGCTGTCTTCCCCCAGCTGTGCTCTCACAGGTCTGGAAGCTGAGAAGACAATGTGCACTTTCTCAGTCAGAGCAGTTTTACCAGTTTTCATGCTTAACTTAGGAATTTTACATTGCCAAGAATGGTCCTTTAGAATGTCTGCTTTCTACACTTTGCAGAAACAGCCAGTTGTTTTTTAAAGAGTAGTCCATGAATGTCTGTCTAATTAGATTTTACTTTGAGAAAAATATCCTCACTGTCTAGTTTTATACTCTTGTTCCTGTGAGCTTATTAATTTAGAAGGTATTTTAAAGTCATTTTTTAAAACTTTGTTGTAAAGTATGCAAATAAAATAAGAAAAGCAAATTCACAGAATTCCTTTTCTGTATGTAAATATTCTTCAGACTTCTTATGTTGTGCGTATGTGTTTGTGTGTGTAAATTGTGCGCACTATTGATACAGTCATCTTGTCTCCAGTCAGCTGTGTCCTAGACATCCTATTTGTACATCTTACAGTAGAGAAAAGCCACATGTCCCTCACCTGACCAGTTCTTATGAATGTGTATCCATGCGCCGCCCGTCTTCCTTCCTACACTGACATTCCAAGCACTGTGTCTGAAATCGTGCCCAGTTTCAGCTTCTGAACACTGCACTCACTTTCTTCATGAAGCTGCTTTACATTTCATTTTCATGAAATGATCATAAATTTACCAAGCAAAACTTAAAAAAAAATCCTTTTTTTGATAACTCTATTGAAGATTTTACTTACATAAAGGAAGTACCTTTAAAACACAATATAGTTCATGGTACTTTCCATAAAGCCTTTGTGTGTGTGTGTGTGTGTGTGTGTGTGTGTGTGTGTGTGTTGTGTATACATGATCCTGTCTGCTCACTTTTGGTAGGATGAGTTCACTGACTGCAATTTTTAAATCTGACAGTTATGAACATTAATATTATTTGCTAAAACAACAACTTACCCTTCAAAGAGTGTATGAGTGTACCCATTTACATCACAGCCATGGCAGCAATTTTCACTGACCATTTGGTTTCTGTCAGATATCTTGTTTTCACTTCACTTTATTTTTATATATAGTTTCCAAATTACACAGTCAGTTTCCTCTTTGGTATCATAGTTTCTCTCTCTCTCTCTCTCTCTCTCTCTCTCTCTCTCTCTCTGTGTGTGTGTCTGTCTGTCTGTCTGTCTGTCTGTCTGTGCACTGCATTCTTATTAGTCTCTAAGCTTCTGGGGTAAGACTCACAGGACTGTTATAGTAATACCCTGAAATTGTTCTTGGACTAAGAGATCTGGGAATCATCAGACTTAAATTAGCAACTATGGTTACAATCAGTCAGCTTTCCAATCTACCTTTTCCTCTTAAAGTTTGAAAAAAGATTTAGGATAGTTAGATATACTAATAAGGAACTTCTGAACATTGTTTAATATATTGGCAAGGTGGTTTGTCATTTAAAACTCCACAACTGCCTGCTAGGGTGGCACCACACTGCCTTTTGGCATAGTGTTCCCTGTCAATCTGCCATGGTGGTAGTGGTCTCTGGTGCTGTCCAGTGTGAGCCTCCACCACCATGTGACTCTCACCACCAGAGCAGATAGTGTTGTTTTCAAACATTCACATTATGAACCCTGTACAGCCCCAAGAACAGCATCTTCCAATGTGAAATGTCACCTTTCTCAAAGTGGCCTTGCTTCTGTCTCCCCATCAGAGCCTATTATTTTAAGAATTCTAAAGGAATGTTCTAAAGAATGGACCCTCCTTCCCAGTGTACAGATTCTGTAGCAAGTCCTGTTTGTGAGAGCAGTGACTTTAATATCTGAGAGTGTGACATTTGCTCTCTTCTAATACCCCATAGAGCATCAGGAAATTAATGAGGGGAGCAGTACCATAAAGCAAGTAAAGTGTTTTTTTGTTTTTTTTTTTTGTTTTCAGACAGTTGGTATGTTCCCGTGAGATGGAGACAGGGCTTTGGAGTGGCCTGTCTTCCCTCCTCCTTCAACATCATCATCCTCCTATGAGTGCATTTTGTGTTATCTTGTTTTTAGGGTGTTTTTTGACTTGGAGGAGTTGTAGATTCATGTTAGTGCCACAGTTTAAATTCATACACACAGTTTTCATCTGTGAACTATAACATGCCATTGGCAGCAGTTAGGATAGCAAGTGTGTTCCATGTTTGCACAGTCAGTAAATATCAGGAAGAGAATAATTAGAAGTCATGGTAAGCTCCTTGTTCTCTCTGTATCCGGGCCTCAGATGGAATACTTCTCTGAGATTTTGCCCACAAGGAATAATATCAATGCCACTGATTTCATCACATCATCTGACTCAACTCTGCATCTCTTTACATCTCATGTAGTGCTCATGCACACACAGACTACTGATATACAAACTACTACTACACACACACACCACAACACACCAGGCACATCAGACACCACATACATCACACAATACTTTTGAATGAAAGGATCCATTTAAGGAATGAAAGATAAGATTGTTACAGTATCTCCTTTAAAAAACCTGGAAAATAGTCATTCCTTCCAAGATATTTGCGTGGCATTTTTTTCTGTGAAAAATTTATGCTTGTGTATGAATTGCATGATAAATGAATGTAGCTCAGTAGTAAATTATGGAATCATAGGAAATACAGATAACAAAACAAAAAAGCTGAATATTGGAGAATATTATTATTTCATGTCTTGGGTCTGGGTTATAAAGTTCTCTTGAGTTTGTAGCATGTGACTCCCTTACCCTTGGCCTAAAAAGTCCACTGAGATCTGAGAAAGCTCCTTCCAAGGCCTCCAGCCTATGGGAATGGCTTTTAAAGTCTCCCTGCAACCACAGCTTCTTCTAAACATGCTCAGAAGGGACGGATTTTACCAAACAACCAAAAAACTTTAGAAGTGATCATATTAATGGGCTAGAGAGATGGCTCAGTGCTTCAGAGCATACTGTTCTTTCAGAGGACCATGTTCAGTTCCAAGTACTCACCCAGGTAGATCATAGCCACTTGCAATTCCAGCTCCAGGGCACCTGGTGTCTTTGGCTTCCTCAGGCACCAGCCTTTTAATATTAACTTTTAATACCTGTATTAACCCCCTCTTGCTTTTTCTGTCCCATATGGGTTGCAGTGTGCCCATCAGGCAGATGGAAGGCCCAAAGGGACATAGCTTGTCAACTATTAAAACTGGCCCCAGAGTGTCTATGTGGAGGAGTATTGGGGATCCTGGTGTGGGAGTAAGCCACAAGGCCGGCAGTGTTGAAGCACGTGAAAACTGTCTCACAGGAAGAGCTGCGAATTGCAGCTGTACCTCTTGCATGTGTTGGGGACACGGATAGTATAGTGTTTTCTGATTCCTGAAGAAGAATCATATGCAATTAATACTCACAGTGAAATGAGACCAAATGATAAATGAAAGTGGTTTATGTACAAATACCTTTTTGTGTATCTGCTTTGTGCCACTCTTGTTCTTTGGTCAGTCCTCTTTTATGAATATGGGCAGTTTATTAATATCTTCACCCCAAAGTAAATAAATACCTTTGCTTTCAAGCTCCATATTAATAAATGTAGAATGGAGATGTGACTTTTAAGTAAATTTTTAATGGTAAATAATCATAATACTGAAAATAATGAACATTGATCATATTTTTGTTTTTAAAGACACCTGCATCCTATAAATTTAATTAAAAGTATGAAATTACTTTTAACATGGTGCTGCCTTAACCATTTACTGTCATCAGGTGACCTGGTTGCTTGGTATGGGCTTAGCTGTACAAAAAAGCAATAGGAACTCTGAAAAAGGAAGAAGCTGTTCAGATTAAGTCCAACACAAAAACTGTAAAATCCTGCATATAATTATCTAATCACTATAGAAGCTACCTAAGCCCACCCTAGTAAGAAAAGACATTGCATGATTTATATATTGCATTTCCATGGCAAATGTAACAGTGTTAGAGTAAACAGCTTGGAAATGAGTGATGGGCATTGTGTCATGTCTTGGGCAACAGGGTATTAGATTCTTGTGACTTCTCTTTCAAAGTCTAGTTAGCACTTAACTAGACTTTATTATAGTTTTTTTTGATTATTTTTATTTAGTACATGTCGATGTTTTGCCTGCATGTATGTCTGTATACCACATGCATGCCAGGAACCCAAAGAGGTCAGATACCCTGAAACTGGATTTACAGATGGTTGTGAGCCATCAGGTGGGTCCTTGGAATCAAACCCAGGTTTGATTTCTACAAAGATAAGAACTCTTAATAAGTAAAACCACTGAGCCCCATGAAGCTTATTCTAACGCTCAGGATCTAAAAAGGTAACTCTTAGGCTGATTCCTAGATAGATGGGTGAGATCTTAAGCAAAACTTACTTAGTGTTTGTAGTATTGAGGTACAGAAAGTACATAATTTCCTCTTGTCTACAGTATAAAATATGTGCTATGGGGTGGGATGGATGTGGAGCTATGCAGGCAGAGGTCTCACTGTCTGGATGCCTTCTGTCTTAAAAACAGAACAGGTATAGTGTATGCCTTGGCTAGGACAGAAAAAGAGGGCTGGCAAGAGGGCTCAGTTGTCAAGCTTCGGGACCTGCATTCCATTCCTAGGACTTAACATGGTGCAGGGAGAGAACTAACTTCCTTAAGTTACCCTTCGACCTCTGTATGTGTGTTAGTGCTGTGTTTGATAATTAGGCAGGATTGACCTCTTAAGACATGGGAGAGCTATGTCAATGGAGTCTTACTCACTTTGAAGAGGGCTAAGGCCTGCCCGAGGAGAACAAGTATAATCTTCAAACCAGTGAAGGAGTAGAGAGAGAGGGAGAGAAAGAGGTGTGTGTGGAGGTGTGATAGGTGGCACTCTGACTTGGCTGTTTGTTGTCTGTTGTGTGTTGAATGGGTCAGCAGCACTTGGACTTGGTCAAGGGCTGTCTGTTTAGTGATTCTGACGGTCATGTTTATGTTAAAAGTGAGTCCTCCATGGGTTGAAGTAGCTTTTCCTCAGACTACTCAAATTGGTGGGTGGACTGTTGGTCATGCACTGCAATACTGTGTCCACGCCTCAATAGGCAGTTCTTTCTGTTTCCCACAGGGGTCCCCAGAAGTCTTGCCCCGTGGATTTTTTTTTTCCTTTTGGTTTTTGAGACACAAGTCTTTCTGTATAGTTCTGGCTGCCCTTCTGGAACTCTCTTTGTAGATTAGGCTTGCCTTGAACTCACAAAGATCTGTGTCTGCCTCCCAAGTGCTGGGGTTAAAAGGCATGTGCCATCACACACAGCTTCTGTGGGTTTCTTTTATGAAATAGTAAGCCTGAAATATACCTGATAATGAAAGAAAGCCTGCAAGCCCCTCCGGTGTATAAACATCGCAGTCCACATTTTATTCTCATACATACCTGGGAGAGGTTCAGTTTCCATGGAGAGGCCCTTCTTTTGTGGAGGGAGATTCCATCACGCTGTGGTCCAGACACAGCTCTGAGCTCACAACCAGCAAGACTAAATGTGTGCAGCAAAAGGCTTGAGAGCAGCTTCAGTATCTAGAACAGAATCCTTGTTTGTCATCAGAAAAGAGGGCTGGGTTTCAAGTAAATACCATGAACTCCTCAAACTGATCTGGTTTGTCTGTGAAATTCCTTTGGGTCAGCCCCATAGGACCAAGGACACTAAAGCTGCAGCTTTAGTAGCTAAAATGAACCCACAAATGCTTAAAATATAACCAACCAAATTTTGATGTATACCATGAGAAGACAACACTTTCTTTTATGAGCAGCAGACCAAAACTGGGTAAGGATTGAAAAAACAGACTCAGGGGGACTGTGAAGTAACCTTTAAAAGGAGCTGTTGAAGATTCACCACTTTACATTTAGTAGAGCAGCAAAAGGTGAAATTTCAACTGCTTTCCCAGTCTGTGCCTGTAGTTTTTTGTTTTTTTTTTTATTAATGTCCTTGGGCAATGGGTCACACTGAGCATATAGACTGTGAACACCTAAGTCTCATCCGTCAACCCGCTCAGTCAGAACCCCAGGAGTGGCTTATAGATAGACATTGGCAGTTTTCTTTCAAGGAAAGATTTTTGTTCGAAGGGCACACACAGGTCCCTGTGTGGCATCTGAGGACCATATGGGGCATGTTTCAGCATAGCTGGCTCTTGTCCCTTCCCATCCTCTGTCACAGGAGAGTTTACTTGTTCTAGAACTTCATATAAATGGATAATGACATTATTTCTAAAGCTTCTAGCTGGTTTTCATGTGATATAGACTACAATGGAATGTCTAAACCTGAGGAGATCTTCTCAGGCAAGGATAAGAGTTTCTTGGTGTAATGTATGAAGGTTATATTTGAAAGTAAGCCACTTAGCTGTTTGCTGTCACACCCTTCTGGGATAGTCACTTTTCTAGACTTATTAGAGCTGTACTTCTAATTGCACTTAAATACTCCAGGCATCTGAGTATTTAAAACCAATTTAAACAGTGTAAGAGCTAGTTGTCACCCTCTGTACTACTATGTATTCCAATAAAGCTCCAGACTCACTCTTTCCCCAGACAATGTATTGTATGGTTACACAGATCAGTAGCCTTGGTCTTACAGATAAAGCCAGAAAGAGCTGAACTCAGATTCTGTTTAAGCTAGGTGATGATGGGAGCGAGTTGGAGAATGAGTTCCCTGAACCTCAGTGTGATTTCCATGCTGTTGCAAAGTGTTTTAAAGACAGAAGAATCTAGTGGAGATATTTTAGCTGTATTGATATTTCAGTTCCTTCTGACTTTTGCACATAGGTAGACATTGTATTCTTTTCTTTTGTGCAGTACTGGCATCAAAAGAGCTTAGGTTCAAGCCAACAAAGTGAAACATACCATTAGTTTATGCTTAGAGCATAGTTGAAAGAGCCAAGGCCACTGTCGCCAGTCAGGTGGCTGCAGACAATCCAACTGGGCTTGAGGAACTCAAAGGAAGGTTCAGAGAGGACAGGCATTTGATTGGTGCAGGGCTAGGTTCAGTGTTTAGTGAATGTGTTTTAGTACTACATGAAGGGTTGATTGTGTATTTCCTTGAAATGAGTTACCGACTTACAGACTGTAACCTGGTCAAATAGCATTTCAAGACTTCTGTCTGCTATCTGTTGTATTGTACATGACTGTATGGTCATTTCTCATTTGAGTTCAGCAGTGCTAATGATGTGTCCACAGTGCGTAGAACAGACCTGACAGGGTACCTGGATAGGAGCATGCGTTTCCATGTTCCCTTCTTTTTAACGAGTAGACTTGTTTTCCTGCATGCTGGGAGAAAAACACTTGTCTCACCCTCCTCACCCCCCGTATCTAACCACTTTCCGTCTGTTTGTGTTAGATGATGGCACAGGCCATAGGGCTGAGAGGGGAAACATGGAGTGTGCCTTCACTTTGCCAAAGAGTCCAGGTGAGAAATGCAAATGGAAGGCAAGCTAGGTCTTAAATGGTAAATGTTGAGCAAAGGATGACACAGGCCTATAATACCAGCACTCAGCCAGATGAGTTCACTGCCAGGCTAGTATATAGCAAGTTCCAGGCCAACCTTGCCTATATAATGAGACCCTATTTCAAGAAATGAAAGAATTATCTGAGATTGTTTATAGATAGTAAATTGTCAACTTTTTACTAGATATTTCATTATGCATAGGTAATGAATCTGAAAATGTTTTGCTCTCCATGCTTAGTCTATTAAAATGACTTTCTCTGTGTGAATAACTTCCTGTGTGTTTCTAATAGAAATGATATCAACTGAAAATCATGTGACTGAAAAGTTGTGACAGCCATTAAAACTAGGGCTAGCCCCATACATCTCTCTGCAGTGTGATGTAACAATGCCATCTTTGGCCTGGCATGTGCCTCCATTCTGACAGAGGGACATTTGTCCTAGTTTCCGGAATGTCTAGAAGTGACATGAAATGTGAAATCCAGTCTTCTTGAGAGATGAATCAAATAATCTAATCAGTAATAATTTCCATTTCCACTAATCTGGCATATTGCATGAAAAGCAGATAGGTTAGTGTACCCTCCATGTACAGGTTAAAGTTTTAAGAAAACATGATATATTGAAATTGTCTGTTTGGTACTATCAATTTAGAGTGTTTCTTAAAAGACTTTAACCAGTGGTCTTTAGTAAACTTAGAGATTCTCTGTTACATATATTATATCCCCCTTTCAGAAAATGCTTTGAAGTTTTGAAATATCAGAAGAGATAAAATTTTCATTTTTTAGGCAATATGTCAAGTACTACATATTTCCCAATTTCCTCCTTACTGAGAGAAATATTACTTATGTTTTGCAAATATCACAGACTTTATCTAACAAAGTATTTGCTCTAGTCCATTTTACTTTTCTGCCTTTTAAATATGGACACATGAATGATAGACTTGTTTGGCCTCTTCTTTCTTCCCCAGAGCATTAAGAAGAAGCATTCAAACAAGCAGGAGATGGGCACCTACCTGAGGTTCATTGTCTCCCGCATGAAGGAGAGGGTGAGTGCTGCTGGGTCCCCAACATCTTGCCAGGCTTGCTTTCTCTCCAACTGTGGTTCTCAGGTTCTGTGGGCATATTTGGTCTTAAGGTCTCAGTCTGCTGTCCAGACTGGACTTGAATTTGTGAACCTCTTGCCTCAGCCTCCTGAGTGCTGGGATTATAGTCCTGTACTACCAAATTTGGTTGCTGTTTTATTCATTTTCTAGAACAAATGTTTTTTGTATTGGACTGGAATTTGTCTTTTGTTTTGTTTGATACAAGCATTGAATTGACTACATTCAGTTAAGACACAATGTAAAAGTTAATTTATCAAATGAACATTTGCATTGGCTATTGCTATTTAAAATGAAGTGGCATTTCTCAAATAGCTGTTCTGCAAACCTTGAAAAGTGCACATTACATTAGCTATACATTCTCCATTAATTATGATGGACGTTTTGTAAGATTATAAAATACGTTGAGCTTCAGGAATTGATGTTTTACATGTCCCTTTATGTATTTAACAACCCTTTAGGCTATAGACCTTAATAAAAAGGGAAAGGACAGTAAGCATCCGATGTACCGGAGGCTGGTCCATTCAGCTGTTGATGTCCCTACCATACAAGAGGTAACGTGGCTCCTTTTATTTCCACTTCCATGTGTCCAGCAGGTTAGAGGGGAAGTAGCGTGCGCAGTGGTGGCTGTGCTGTGAGGTCTGTTGTGCATTCCTGCCTTTAACTGTCACACAGTCTAATGCAAATTTTAAAACACCCGACTTTTAACCACTTACAGCTAGAATCTTGATATTTGTTGATTACAGGAAGCGGGACAGCTTGACATTTTGTATGTAAAGTACTGATTTCTAACATGAGTTTCTATTTTAGCAGTGTGCTTGGGAGTTTTAGGTAAAACTTAGGGTGTAGACTAGATTTAGTGTTTTGGGAAACCATAAAAAGAACAAAATTAGGATTAAATCTAAAAGAAGTAATTCTATTATATATTTCATAAGTATATTTTAGTACTTTTTGAGAATTGCAAACAGTGAGTTTTGACCACCTTCTACCCAAACTCCTCACAGATTCAAGCCCTCTTTCTAATTACCCACCCAACTTTATAGCCTTTTTTTAAAAAAACCATCAAGTCCAATTTGTGCTGCCCATATATCTCAGGTTTTGGTCTTGTCTTTGTGCTACACCCCCCCCCCCCCACACCCTGTGCTTGGGCTCCTCTAGTCCCTTCCAGCCAAAACCCTCTTGACCCACTGCCATCATTCTTCCCTGAGGCTTCTAGATCCTGTTAGCTCCCTGTACAATGGGCTGATGCTAGCTGGGTTAATGCCTTGTCCTGAAAGGAGAGTTAACAGAAAGACAAGATTTTTATGATATTACCAGTTTAAAATCCAAAATATGAGTCATGGTTCAGAACAGAACTCAACAGGAAGCACTTTGGGGGTACTGTAAGGAGATACTTAAGTCTGGGCAAGGCCTTGTACAGGTTCAGTGCCTGGTGTACCCCAGCCTTACAGAAGCAGGAACGCAGGGAGGGAAGTCAGGCATCAAAGCTTGAACATAATTTCCTGTAGGGTATGTATGACCTAGGAGAAGTGGGAATTTCCATTGAAGGAATGGCAGTTGAACTAGAACTATACAGGAAAGAAGCTGCATGCGCAGGGAGAAAGTACATGGGTGCTCTCCTGCTATTCCCAGATAGCTTAGCTATATACACACTACTTGAAAAAGTTTGAGCTTCCCACAAGGGAGAAAAACGCTCTGAAAATTATTCTGTTACCCTCTTTGGCCACCAACAGCAGAGCTATAAAATTTACTTCGAAGGAGTCTTTTTTTGTGTCTCATCAATGTAGAGAAAGCTGTGTGTTGCTTTGTCTATAGAGGAACTCTCAAGGCTCCACTGCAGACTAGTGCCTGTCCTTACTTAGAGCGCTGTCCTCAGCCTGTGGGTTGTGGATCAGATATTTACATTACAATTCATAACAGTAGCAAAATTACAGTTAAGAAGTAGCCATGAAATAATTTTATGGTTGGGGGTCAAAACATCATAAGGAACTGTATAAAAAGGTCATAGCATTAGAAAGGTTGAGAGCCACTGTCTTAGAGGTTTGGTGACTATTGTGGAGGCTAACAGCTCCTTTTCCTGGTCGTGATCCAGCTGTTAGAAAGATGGCAGGCATGTGTGGTCCTGCTCTCGTCTGAGCATTTTCTGACAAAGCTCAGCAGCAGCTGCCACCACTGCTGTAGATGAGGTGTGGCAGCTGTGAAGGCCATTGTGGGGCGTTAACACAGTGGGCACACTACTATTTGTGGCACTGTCACTTATGTTGGGGGCAACAGGGGGAGTCCTGATGTCAACTTGACAGCTTCTGTTCTGTCCTCTTCTCAAGTCCTGTCACTTACAACACATTTGTCCTTCTGTCTTTTACCCCCACAGAAAGTGAACGAGGGAAAATACCGGAGTTATGAGGAATTCAAAGCTGATGCACAGCTGCTTCTCCACAACACAGTGATTTTCTATGGAGGTTCAATCCTTTTTCTCTTTTGTATACAGTCTTGAAAATGCTAAATTCCATGTTGAGAATATCTGTCATGGTTCCTTGTAATTCATGCATGAGTCATGATGTTGGAATTTAAACTGATGGCGTCTTGCTGGTGTGGCTTACAGAGGTGATGGCAGTGGTGTGGGGAAAACACTCTTTCACTTTTTTTTTAAATGGTGCCGAGGATGAGGGGCTAGCCCAGGGCCTCATGCATGCTAACCAAGCACTCTACCTCTGAGCTACATCTTTAGTGAAATGTATTCTTTACATTCACTTGCTTTATCTTAGCTAAGAGGTTTCTCCAGGCATTTCATTAATTCTGATACTTTCCCACTAAGATCTTATTCTTAAAGTCAAGAGGTCATTCTCTACCTAGAGGATTAGTGGTTGTGTTAAATGTAAAACTGAAAGTTGCCTGTAGGATTTATTTTGTCCCTTGAACATGACATAAAATGTGTGTTTTGCTGAATGTGTCTCAATTTGGTAAACTGAAATGACAATAGGGTCACTTGACTTGATGGTGGCAGTTTCTAGAGTACTGATGATAAGTTGTGTTTATTTTCAATTACAGCAGACAGTGAGCAAGCGGACATTGCAAGGATGTTATATAAAGACACGTGTCATGAGGTACTTACCATTCACACCTAATAATTAAACTTCTTTTAGTCTAAATTTAGTTAAGACTTCTGTCCTTCCTTGCTACATTTAATTATGGCATCTCCTTTGAATTTAATTTGATTTTCATGTTTGCCATACATGGAAAGTAAACAAACAAAATATTTCTGTAACAGGTGACTAAGGATATGGTGGCAGATTTAGCTAGTAATTTTCAAGCACTGTTTGTTGCTGATGTGAGTGTTGGTAAGATGTGAACAAATTGCACTCTGCAGCCAGACTCACAACTTGGATTGAGGGTTCACATATGCCTTCTATTAGACCCAGTTGAGGCAGAGAACAAAGTTCATATGCATACAGTAAATGAATCACCTGTAAATATTAATTTTGTAAAAATTCTCATATAAGAAGTGTGATTTCTTCATTTCATTTCAAATTCGATATTTCCTTTTTAGTTATTAAACAGTTTTTTATTGAATGTCTATAGTGCCCAGACAGTGTGTTAGAAGGAATGTAACGGTGATGTAGGTATAGACTCCAGTGTCTAGACAGCTGTCTTCTGAAGAGAGGCTGGCAACAGGAAATAACGCAAGTGGCCTTTACAGTGATGAAGAAACAGTGTGCAAGCGAGGGAAGGGTACTGTCACCCTTGCATGTCTTCCACAGGCATGGCAGGACCTGTCATCCTAGCGGATTTTAAGTGTACTAGGTTAGTCAGTCCCACGCAGCCACATTGGCTGCTGTGTGGCTCAGACCATTGCTTTGCTTTTCAGCTGGATGAGCTGCAGCTTTGCAAGAACTGCTTCTATCTATCAAACGCACGGCCCGACAACTGGTTCTGCTATCCTTGCGTATGTGGAATTTTGTCATTTTCATTGATAGAGTACCGTTTGGATCACAGTTACTTCCTGTTTACTTAGAAATGATAATACCTGTGAAATATATTTCTTTACATCATAGTACCTGTGGCCTTAATAAATACTTACAAATGAAACATGAGAAAATAACAATAATTGCTTTTCAGTTCCGAATTTCAAACGGAGTTCTTAGTAAGACCCAACGGAATTCTTAGTAAGACCATACACGGGGTCCTTTGATAGACAGGAGAGTGAGTCTTTGCTTTTCTTCTCATTTTCAACAAGAGACCCATGGCTTTGCTATGTCTGTAGTTCTGTCATCTCCTCTGAAATGGAAAAAAGCCTCTGGCTATTTGAGGGTATCCCATGACACTGACATTGGGTGGACTTGTGGGGCCTCAAACTCTTCTCTCCTAACAAATACCCAGGTGATGCTGGGCACAGAAGCAAAGTCAGGGCACTCTGTTTACTACTATCATGCACAGGGCCCTTGACTTTAGAGGCAACTTTACTCCAGTTCCTGTCTCATCTGGCAAATAGTCCATAATTCTACTTTCTCTTAAGCTTATTAATTGTTTATATCGATGGCAAAAGGAAAACAAAACACTTGTATGTGTTTCAGAGTTAAAAGGAAAGATACAAATGGATTGTGTCTTTCTTAATCCACGCTTCTCTATTTAAAAAGTCATTCAATATTAAAAGAAATGACATTTCATTTTCAGATACCTAATCATGAGCTGGTTTGGGCTAAAATGAAAGGTTTTGGGTTTTGGCCAGCCAAAGTCATGCAGAAAGAAGACAATCAAGTTGATGTCCGCTTCTTTGGCCACCACCACCAGAGGTAATTCTTAAACTCATGTAATAGCAAGAGCTGCGCTTATGCATGTGTACTGACTGCTGTTAGAGACAGTGGGTGCTGTGTTTATTTCAAATTCAGCATATGCCTGTAGCTGGTAATAATTTATGCAAGTTTTTCAATATTACTGAAAACAGTGGAATACTTGGTCCTCAGGTATAAACACACTTGTGCTGAGATTGAACCCATCATGTCGGGTGTGGATCCACAGACAGGCACGTCCATCCCACACTGTAAAGATGTGTGGCATTTGTGTCTCCTCTGTGGCCCTATTAATAGGCAAAAATAATTAACTTGGGATTAGAGCATCTGTCTAAGAATGTGGACAAGCACAGTAAGTGTAGAGGAGAGGGACCAATTACAAAGCATCATCTTTACTCCTTTACTTACTTATATATGTAGAATACATAAAGTCTATATATTCTAAAAGAAGAAGCTGACTATAAAATTACTTCATATATTTCATAGAAAGATACCAACCCATAGGATGGCACACTTATTATACTGTTCTCAGTGTGAGTTAAGGCCCCAATGACACTGGACATTAAAAATTAGGATATAACAGTATTGACATAAAAAGTCAGCTGTGGGGCTGGAGAGATGGCTCAGCGGTTAAGAGCATTGCCTGCTCTTCCAAAGGTCCTGAGTTCAATTCCCAGCAACCACATGGTGGCTCACAACCATCTATAATGAGGTCTGGTGCCCTCTACTGGCCTGTAGGCATACACACAGATAGAATATTATATACATAATAAATAAATAAATATTTTTTAAAAAAAGGTCAGCTGTGCATGTGCTCTGAACATCTCCTTAGATCATAGTGTCTGGGGCATAGGGCAGTATTGTATGAGAAGATTCAAAACAAAGGACTGTATTTTTCTCTCCTGATTTATAGTTTGTCCTATATCCTGTGAGTACTTTAAATGTCTGTTTTCTCATTCATATAGACACACCTAGCAGACACTGTTGTTATGTTAAGAAAAACTAATGACACAATGTACAAGGGTAATACATTTTAGCTTTTGGTGAATGGGTAAGTTTTAGCATAAAAGGCTTCTCGCTTCAAATCTAGTTAGTTTCATGTTCTCACAAGAGGGCACTGTCCACATACCAGTAGGGTAAGTCAGTGTCTGTTAGTGTTTGTCCAAGTCTCTGCACCAACTCTGTCATCCAGATACACTAGCCAGGCTCTCTGAGCTTTGCGAAAGTTGTGACCTCACTCCTCGTGCACGCTTGATACAGACATAAGCATAGCACCTAGCTGGCAGTATTCAGAGTGATGATTATAAGTTAATATCGGGAGTATGGGGGAGGAGAATGTTTTTGAACTTCCAGATAGACAGGTCTCTCTGCTATTCCATCATATAATGCAGAATTATTGATCTGGATAGAATATGACATGAAAGATTGCTTAGGGGACACAGTAAAAATTCTATTTTATTAGAGTATTTTATGTATTGAAAAGAAACAGATTGTAATCATGAATTAAGCACTAAAAAATGGCTCATGAGGAGGTACTAGTTGTTAGTTTTGAGAAATGTGTTTTTGATAGTATATTGTATTACACATAGGAGGCAGAAAAATTATGCAAATAATTTTGGACTCATTCCACTTAGACTGAGGCTGACTTAGCATGCAGGAGAGGCCAGCTGTTGCCTGCATATAGATCTGCAGCAGTAGGTCTGTCTAGGATCTGCAAGATGGTCAGTTATTTTGGACCACTCAGCTTCTTTAAGGCAGCCAGACCTTTTGATGGAGCCAGCAAAAAAGTCATTGGATAAGTAGTAAGTCACAGAATCAGTTCATCCATCTTTACTTTATTAAACTAGCCTTAATTGTAGAATGTCTTTACTTCTTGTTTTTTTTTTTTATTAGCTCAGAGTACTCAGTGTTAATTTAAACTGACACCTATGCATGGAAATGTTTTAAATTCTGTTAAGAATGTAAGGGAAGGGGCATCTATTCTGGTAGGTGATCATCCTACTCTTTCTGCACACCTTGCCACAGGATCCTCACTGAAGCAGCAAACTTTTACATTTTTGTTAACTGTCCCTGTGCAACAGGAGCACATGACTTCCATGTTCTACATCACCTCTACCCTTGTCACAAATGCAGAGACACTATGTATCAGGAACATAAATCACATGCTTTCAGGTACCAGTCAGTGTATGTGTATATACTCATGTACTGGCACACACACACACACACACACTCCTGTTCATTACTTTCAAATCTCTGGTACATGTTGTAACTCAGAGACACTTCTGAGGGCTTGCATTTTGCTAAAGAATAAAGACCCAGCTTCATGTGTTAATTTGGTTTGTCTAAAGCATAGGAGCATAAGCATAGCACAAATGTAATTTAGTTAATACTTAGTTAATATCCTCATTGTAAATAGATACACACACACACATATACATATATAAAGAAAAAGTATGTGCATTTTGAAATGGTTCCATAATGGTGATCAGCATGCAACTGGATGGGTCCTGCTAGCTTACATCATCCAAAACAATAGATATATTTTTAAAAAGACTGAAGAATGTCTCTATGAACAATGGTGAGCTGAGGTGAATAAAGACAGTGAGCAAGTCACCGTGTCCTGGGAACTGACTGCTCACCTCCTGTCTGTTGGCTACGAGTTTGTTAAGCCTGAGTGTCAGCCTTTGTCAAGTTGTTGCAGATACTCTTCACTTTAGGCAGAGTCCACACCACGCTCTGAACCCTTTCTACCACTGTTGCTGTTTCTCACTCCATCTCCCAATCCTTTCCGTAGGGCCTGGATTCCTTCTGAAAACATTCAGGATATCACGGTCAATGTTCACCGACTGCATGTGAAGCGCAGTATGGGCTGGAAAAAGGCCTGTGATGAGCTGGAACTACATCAGCGGTTCCTCCGTGAAGGCAGGTTCTGGAAGTCCAAGAATGAGGACCGAGGTGAGGAAGAGGCAGAGTCCAGTATCTCGTCCACCAGTAACGAACAGGTGAGTGATGTCTCGGTAAGAAGGTCCTGATTATTCTGCATTTTCAGTGCAGAAACCTCCGTATACATGCCTCACTGTCATAAACAGGTTTTGACATCTTCTTTCCCTTTCATACAAACATCTGTAAAGTGCTCTGCACAAGTAAGCACCCCAGTGCAAAGATGTGAGTGGGTAGAAGCGACCTGGAGCCTGGCCCAGCCGGTGGGAGGAGAGTAAGCGCGCTGCTCGGCTCTGCAGGTCCACAGGCTCTTCCATCACCAACCCACAGCAATAACGAAGCAAGTGGCTGCTGAGTGGATGGAAGGACTCCCTTCTACCTGCGGGTCCACTACAAGTATTCTCAGCACAGAGGTATTTCCTAGGGTGCCGAATAATAAGATCTTACTTTTATAATGCCCACAGCTGAAGGTCACTCAAGAACCAAGAGCAAAGAAAGGACGACGTAATCAGAGTGTGGAGCCCAAAAAGGAAGTAAGTTGCCCACCTCACAGTGTCCAGGTGGCAATCGAGAGAGGAAAGAGTCTGAAAGTACGGTCAAGACAGTCAAGTAATGTCCGTCAAGTTAAGGCCCAGTCTCCCGACTCGTGTCGTTGTGGACTGCTGCTCGACCAGCACACGAGTGCACAGTCTCCATCCCCAGTAAGCAGCCGTGGAGCAGAGGCCGGGGAGCGAGCAGGGTGCTGCTGCGTTTCCTGAGAACCTGGTGTTTTTCATGGCAGTATGTACAACAGAGCAGTTATCTGATGAACCAGTCATGCCAGCACTTGAAAACAAGGAGACAATGGTCCAGCTTTCTTTTTCTATGATCTGAGCATGTTTTAAAATTGTAAATCTGGGTACATGCCAGACACATTCAGTGAGGTGTGATTTAGGACTCTAGCAAATCTATTGATAGTTGATAATGATTTTATATTTTGTAAACCAAAAATTTTATTTTAAAAGTAAGATCCATTGTGTTAATATATAGTGAAATTATAAATGAAATTCTTTTTAGAATCTTACACTATTAATTGTTTAACTTTTTATTTACTGGTTGTGTTTGGGGAAGATGTATTTAATTGTGAAAAAATATAACAAGATACCAGCCTTACTTGCTTGTTAACAGCATTTATATGTGTGGATGTATGGTATGTGTGTATATACATACATGCACATGTGCACACACAAACACTGAATTTTTATCTTAACTGAGTTTGGGTGAGTTACAATGTCCTGTTTTGCTTCTAAACACTTTAGGAACCAGAGCCAGAAACGGAAGCAGTAAGTTCCAGCCAGGAAATCCCCACCATGCCTCAGCCAATTGAGAAGGTGTCAGTGTCAACCCAGACCAAGAAGTTAAGTGCCTCTTCTCCAAGAATGCTGCATCGAAGCACCCAGACTACTAGTGATGGCGTCTGTCAGAGCATGTGCCACGACAAATACACCAAAATTTTTAATGACTTTAAAGACAGGATGAAGTCGGACCACAAGCGTGAAACAGAAAGAGTGGTCCGAGAGGCGCTGGAAAAGGTGGGGCTGTGCACTGCTGGGGGGCAGAGGAGAGTGGAACAGCTTCTCGCGGGAGCGGCTGAGCCACTATTCCCATTCTGTTGTAATTAGTAATGCTTTCTTGCTAACATCTTTTGTGTGTACTGAAGTAGTGGGGACAGAGCCTGAGCTCAGCAGTGAGGCTTTGCTTACCTGTGTGTCCTGTCTATTGCTGTCTTCATTTCAGCTGCGTTCTGAAATGGAAGAAGAAAAAAGACAAGCGGTAAATAAAGCTGTAGCCAACGTGCAGGGTGAGATGGACAGAAAGTGTAAGCAGGTGAAGGAAAAGTGTAAGGAAGAATTTGTAGAGGAGATCAAGAAGCTAGCGACACAGCACAAGCAGCTCATTTCTCAGACCAAGAAGAAGCAGTGGGTGAGTAGTAACTGTCCCCAGCACTGCTGGGAAGGCGGTCGGCTGTGGTGAGGTCAGCTCCAACAGAGAAGTGCAGTGCACACAGACGGGGCCCCGAAGAGTAGTTGTGACTCCAGAGCATTCAGGGGATGTCCTCGAACCCCTCCTGAGCAGAGCTGACGTTGTTGTACACAATACAGTCATCTGCAGCTTTTCGAGCAGTGGAGACGACTTTAATCTGGAGATGTCTAATGGTCTTCAAACTGAAAAACTGCACGTGTATCCCAACAAGCGATGTCCCTATTCTAGACATTTCACATTACAGTAGTTTACAGAAATTGCTTCCTTATGCTTACAGTAAGAGCATGTCATTGCTGGGCGATTGCCTTCCTTCAGCTTGACTGGAAGTGTCATTGAGTCCTGATTCTAAACCTTCCCTCCCCTTGGGGTAGAGGCTCCTGCACATAGAGTCCCATAGCTCTGAGGGAACTACCTAGTGGGAACAATTCTCCCTCATGCTCCTAATTTGGTTTCAATTTAAATAATATTCTATATAGCATTTCATGATAATTTTTCCTTTTACCTAGCTTCTATTATGAAGATTCTGTAAATATATGTAAAATTTTCATAAAGTATTTGGTACAAAAAAATTGTTATAAAGACTTAGCAAAAATGACAAGGACATCCTGGCACATACGCAGAAGCCTGTATAGGCAGCTCAGTGGGAAGAGCTGGCTGAGGAGACGGGTAGACATAGGCAGGGGTTAAGGTGTGCTCCAGCAAGCTCCAGAAGGCCCAGACACCACGTTGGTAACTCTGTCTTACATAGGACACTAGATTTATTGAAGACATGATTCTCTTCACCTTCTCAACAGCAATACGGCAGGAGTTGCCACTGTTGATGTAGCAAAATCACAAAACTCAAAATATTAATTTCAACAGAAAGTAAAAACAAATACGCAGTCAAAAAGAAAACTGGAAGGTTGAATTTTTAATTTGTTTGTTTGCTTTTTGGTTTTTTCAAGACAGGTTTCTCTGTAGCTTTGGAGCCTGTCCTGGAACTAGCTCTTATAGACCAGGCTGGCCTCGAACTCACAGAGATCCTCCTGCCTCTGCACTCATAGGCGAGTGTTCTGGACCCTCAGTGTCTTGTCAGTCTGTGTGCAGAATACCACTCTATAGTCTTGTGGGTTTTAAGCTCAGTGTGCTTTTTCCTGCTCATCCTCTTGGCAGCCATCTACAGCGATGCAGCTGCTAGCTCACCAGCCCTACTTAAGATTCAAGCATGAACATTCCCTCCTTTCTTCTTCCATGTCTTACGGTCTAGCCTCAACACTAGGCACTTTGAGACCCAGCTGGCCTTTGTGGAAACTTTTAGTAGCAAGAGTGACTTTTCCCTGAAAGGCAGAACAAAGAAAGAGCTTCCTTCATAGATATGCAGGGGAAGGATGTGACGTGCTGGGTGGGAGACCAGAACTACAAATGCCCTTAGGGGGTCAGAGCAGGTAAAGAATGTGAGGGAAGAGCAGCTTTGGGGGGATGGCAGTTGATGCTGGAGTTGGTGGACTTGAGCAAGCCTATAGAGATAGGTGGGTGCAGTGTGGGGAAGATGCCTGAGCCCTCACTGTGGGTTCCTGTCCTTCCACATGAGACACGCCAATGCACATCATGGGCCTGTGGGCTAGCCTGAGCCAGAGAGCTTTGTAGGCACAGCTTTAGAAACTTAGCAGGCTCTGAGCTGTTGGCCCTGGTCTCATGTGTGCCTCCTGCCCTGCAGTGCTACAACTGTGAGGAGGAGGCCATGTACCACTGCTGCTGGAATACATCCTACTGCTCCATCAAGTGCCAACAGGAGCACTGGCACGCAGAGCACAAGCGCACCTGCCGCCGGAAGAGATGAGCCCGTCCGCCACCCTCACACGCAGCGGTTTTTGTTTCCAAGAAGCCAAAATTGTTTAGAATTTGCTTCCCATTTTGCACCAGCCTTTAAACACTTTTCGTGGTGAAATTTTGCACAGTAGTTTAAATCTTTTGTTAATGCTCCTCCGGCATTTTTCGGGGGCTGAAGTAACATCAATGGAGGGTATTACTCTAAATAAATTCTAATTGAAGATTTGTTGCATTTTCAGCAAATTTTAAAACATTTTTAGGTTTTACAGAGATTTTAACCTTTAAACAACAGATCTTAAAACAACAACAACAACAGGTGAATACGAGTGAGTCTAACAAAGACAGAACAGAGCTGAATGTAAGAGCGGCAGACGCTTCAGAAGAAAACAGACTACCTGGCCATGACCTGGCCACACGTGACCTTGCTGAGCTGGTTTTGTGCAGCTTGCTCACTGTTCACAGGCATTGCCTGTGGCCGTGCTGGCGGCATGCGATTGAATATAGGGAACAGGGTTGACACAGCAGGGCTAGCCCTGCATATTTTTTCTTAAATATTTCCCAATTGTGTTTTCATTATTTCTTTTCAATATATAACTTTTATAACAAATTATTAGCTTTGATCTTGTAGTTTAAAATTGCAGGGAAAACTGGGGTAATCTTTTACTGAGCTGGATCTTAGAGAAAAATGAATATTTAAATTTTAAAGTTTGCACATTTCATCTTTGTCCTGACATGAGTGCTTGTAACAAAATCAGCAGCAAAAACAAAAATCAAAAACCAAAAACTACCTGTACTCAGAACGTGGAATACAGCTGAGGCATGGAGTTTCTTCATTGGACCCCCTCCCTCCCCAGGGCCACCCTAACCTTACTCCCTGTGTCTCCTCGAGTGTGAGTTAGTACTCAGAGAGAGAAAGCACTTACGTGTGACAGAAGCTGTTGTTTGTAGGGAGGGTCATTGCTACTAACGAGCTCCGTCACTGCACACAGTGACTAGTGCATGTTACTTTTCTTGTATTAAAGATGCCGTGATTTGTACAAAGTCTGTATTTTGCGGGATGTCTGGTTAAGAAACATTACCAGTAGGAATGGATCGATAGTTGAATAACATTTTTTATATATACATAGATATATAAAAGACAACCAGGAAAATTAAATTTCTTTAAAACTATCTCACAATTTGTTGTTTTTCCTCCAAGACCGATCATAGACCAAGCCAAATTCCTACTTTATCCTTTAGTTATTTTTTGAGGTTAGAGAAATAATTTGTAAATATTTATTTAGACCTTTGATATTTATTAAAGCAATTACTCACAACAGAAGTGAAAGAGTCAGGAGAAAAGCCTTTTAAAAAGTTTTCTCCGGTCCATCAGGGTCACTCTAAAGATGAAGGCTAAGGAGTCTTCTGTGAGCCTCCTCCAGCCAGCGCTGATGCTATTGCAGGTGGTGGTAACACAAGTTAATTGACAAACTACTGCCCAACGGAGCACGCTCTTTTGTATAAACCACCAGTATCCCATCAACTCCACCAGGTTATGCAGTAACTGCAGTAACTTGGCACCACCGCTCCCTCCTTGCTGCCGCGTAACCATCATTGCTGCTGCGCTGCCCTAACCAAGGACACTTGACAGTCTTTGTTTTCAGGTTTTGAAACTTCGATCCACCCCTGTGAGAGCAAGTTATTGTGGGAATATTTTTGGTGTAAAATCATTCCAGAGTATGTACTATTTACCTGATAGCTGCATGAAAGTGAGGTTCCTGTTACTTTGGCTTCTTGTCTCTGTCGACGCGGCTGCACATTTCCAAGTTACTACAGCGTGAAACTGTGTGTTTAAAAAAAACAAAATTAAAAAAAGATTGTGGCCTGGTTTTGTAAAAGTTTTAGATAAAATTACAATTGATTGTTTTAGGAATCATTAAAATTTTCTGCAATCATAAAGCTATATCAAGGTGTTGAGTTAAGCCACTCTGCACATTGTAAGTACCCATCGTGGCTGTCCAGTTCTATGATGCATTCTGGCATTTTGTAAGCTGCTCTGACTAGCAATATATAGATTTCATTTACTGTGTTAACATTGGTTAATAAATGTATTTAAAAATACAACAATTCTTGTCCATAAGCTGCTTTAGTTCAGTGTTCTGTGGCAGACATAAACAGCTTAAACCAGTGTGGGCAACTGGAGCAATGGCTCAGCACTTAAGAGTACCGGCTGCTCTTGAAGAAGACCAGAGTATGATTCCCACATGGCAGCTCACAAGCATCTGTAGCTCCAGTTCTAGGGAACCCAGTGTTCTCTTCAGATCTCTGTGGGCACCAGGCATATACACGATGCACATACTCTGAAGGTAATACATTCATACACATGAATGTAAAGGAAGATTAAATGGATCCTGTTCAGCTCTTCACCTCAATATTTACCTTGGGTCATTTCTCAGAAAAAGGATGAGATCATGTACTCATGCCAGCTCTGGAGAATGCTGAGCAGTCAGGGTCACCCTGTTCTCACTTGGGATGGCAGGTGGGTGCCATTTTAGCAGTCTGGGGCTTTCACACCAATGTTAACCTGTCTGCGTGTAGTTTTCTGTGTGGTCTTATCGCTGACATCCTGTAGTAGAATCACAGGTGGGATGATTTAGGTTTGAGCTTACTGTAGGATTCTGAAGCTTCCAACAGTCATCACAGAACATTCTAGTCACTTCATTTTTGTCTCTGTCTCTAAGCAAAAAGCTTACCTGTCCTAAAAACACACAACTTCAGATGCCTAATTCTAGACCTTAAGCATAACAACTGTGCTCAGAAAGATTTCAACTAAGAAATACATTGCCAGGTATGAGCCCATGAGAGTGCAGACTAAATTACAGTCTCACTGCAGCCAGCCAGGCCAGAGTTGAGGTGGTGATGTGTGCTAGGAGACAGATAAGCAACTTGCACCTTTCCAGTGCTGAAACAAAAACCTGCAATAGACACAGCATGGAAGTGCCTGTATCCTAGCATATTAGAAGAAAGCTTTTTAATTAGTCTAGCAACCAGTATCCCTGGTCTGGCCACTCAAGACCAGGCAGCATAGACAGGTCAATTCAAAGTGATTTACTAATGTACCTAGATGTGTTTAACTGGTGAGCCACAGAGCTTGGTGTCAAGCTCAGGTTGGTTTGATTGCAAAGTTCATTTTTTAACCCATCTGCTGTGCCAAACTCTGGTAGAGAAACTTAATGCCCTTTTGACACTTGTCAGCAAGCTCAGCATCCCCTTAGTCATATTTGTCATCCTCCTACCTCAGCTGGCATCTTCACTCCACCCACACATTGTTCTCCCAATCCAGAGCCGCTATGCCCCTCACTAAGAGAGAGAGCACAGTAAACAGTTCTACCCATGTCTTTGTCTGTAGTCTCCTGTTTAGAGGTGCACAGACCTGGTGTCAGGAGGCATTGGATTAGTGCACTACAAGGTCCTACTTCAGCACAGGCATCATTAACAAGTTACCAAGTGGTGCCACTCTGAGGACCACAGCTGTATTATCAGGAAAATAGAAGTGATGGGTCCATATACCAATGTGTAAGATAAACTGCATGAAATTCTATAGGTACCTTGAGTCTAGAATTATCTTGATTTTCAGGTTAAGAATTCTTAACCAAGTCACATTAATGAAACATCAATATGTAGAGAGACAATAGAGTTCCTGTAATCTCATCCAGACTGCTCAAAGCCACATAGATAGCTCACTAGGGAACTGCAATGGTTGGGATCCATGGAGTGGGTCTGCAGCACGGAAGACTGGAGTTTTGTCTCTTCTTGTGAACATCCAGGCCATACGGAGTCTGCTGACCAGGTGTGAAAATTCACAGGTGAGTGTTATTGCATTAAACTACAAACTCCATAAAGCAAAAATGCTGAGAAGGAAATAGAATGTTACCAGAACTGTACATTTTATAGTTGCCATACTGTAAAAAAACAAAAAAAAATAGAACAAAACCCACAACCAAGTAAAATTAATGTATCTCATCAAACACTTTTGATGTTGGAAGTCCCTCGGTAATTTGCTTTTATTGGTTAATGAATAAATAAGCTGCTTTGGCCTGTGACAGGACAGAGCAGAGCTAGATACAAAACCTAAACTGAATGCTGGGAGAAAGAAGGTATAGTCAGAAGCCGTGTAGCCGCCAGTGGAGACAGACTTGCCCTGGAACTTTACTGGTAAACCATGAGCCTCGTGTTAAAATATGAAATAATTGAAATGGGTTAATTTGAGATATAAGAGCTAGTTAGAAATACTCTTAAGCTATTGGTCAAACAGTATTGCAATTAATATGGTATGGGAGTTCCTTCTGTCTATGTGTTGTTTTTATTGGTTAATGAATAAAGAACTGCTTTGAGCCTATGGCAAGGGCAGAACAGAACTAGGTGGGAAAAGCTAGGCTGTATGCTGGGAGAAAGAGGGCGGAGTCAAAGAGATGCCATGGAGCCACTGTCAGAGTCAAACATGCCAAAACTTTGCCAGCAAGCCACTGCCATGTGGCAATACACAGATTAATGGAGATGGGTTAAATTAAAATGTAAGAGCTAGCCAATAAAAAGCTATAGCTAATGATTTAATTAATACAGTTTCTGTGTGATTATTTCAGGGCTAAGCTAGCCAGGCAGCCAGGAACCAGCAAAAGGCTCTCTCCTCCAATATTAGTACAGATTTCTGGGTGATTATTTCAGAAATCTGGACAGCGTGGAGACAAACAGTACCTTCCGCCAACACTGTTTAATTTGTAAGTAATGTAAAATTATGGTTATTACTTTGAGACAGGGTCTCTCTCACATATTACTGACTGGCCACAAACTATGTAGCCCAAGACTGACCTTGAACTTATGATCTTTCAGGCTTGTACCTTCAGAGTGCTGAGATCATAGGCATGGACCACCACATCTGCCTTGTGGTTCTGAGGATGGAACCCAGGGCTTTGTGCCTGCTAGCCAAGCTCTCTAATATAAAAATTATGTCATTTGCATTCTTAGTTTGTATCAAGCTTTCAAAATCTAGTATTTTATTACTTTTCCCATGTCTTTATCGAGACTAGACACACTATCCAATGTGACCGGTGACTTCCTTTGTCATAGATAAGTACCTGTCCTATCAGTAACTAACTATGGCATTCACCAGCATATATGTGTCAGAGTGCCTAGGAGATACAGAAGAAAAAAAAATTAATTCTTGCCAGAATTAGAATATCCTTGAGGCTCTGTTGCAGTCTCAAATCGGAGAGTTTAAAAATTGTCTGGTCACATTCTAAAGAGAAGTGAGATCCCATCAGAAATCCTTTAATGGTGATAGGATTAACCTTGAGGATGGGGTAGGCAAGGCAAAATTTTACCTGCGTCTCTATGGCTAGGAAAGAAAGACCAGCATGGAAATGAGCATTGCACATTTACACGAGGCCTCACAGAAATCCCCACACTCAAAGATGTGTTGATGTGGAACAGCAGGTGAGTGTGGGAAGGGGCTGGTGATGGGAGCTGGCAGAAGAAAAGAGCTAAAAAAGATCAAGATTGTCAGTAGAGGATGTTTCTTCTTGGGGATCGTTCTCAAGGGAGTTTCATTCTCCTGTTTCTAAGAGGAAAGGGGCGATGAGAGCATTCTTTGCACCCAGCCCTAATGCAGAACTAGTGTTTCAAATGGTGTACTTTGCTGCTCTTCAGGGAAATGTTAAGTGAAGCAGTCCAGGGGAAGACAGCACTGATCTGACATGGGTGAGATTCTAAGGCAGTCAAGGACAAAGATTCAGAGAGTACCTTGTCTGGCAGGAATCAGGGATGGGAGTTGCTAGGGAATGGCCAGCAGCATCCAAGCACGAAAGATGAGTGAGATCCAGAGACCAACAGCAACACTAGCTCCTGACAGTGCTCATTTGGTGAACCTCACACCTGTCCTTACCAACCAAGGACAAAGAAAACACAGAATGAATGCAAAAGCCCTCAAAAATAACCTCCCACTGAGAGGCCAGGCCACACCCACTAGGACTGCGTTCGGCCATCAATCATCCTCCACAGTCTCACCCCCAGACTCCAGGGTACAGGAAACCTTGTGTACTATTGACTTCTCCATGTCCCGTGTCTTCCTATACACAGCAACATTCTCATCTAATTGCTATGAGAAAATTCTCAACAAATCAACTTAAAGAAGGAAGGAATTATTTTGTATTTTGGCTCACCAGTCAAGGTTCAAGTCCATCATGACACAGGAGGCACAGGGGTAGAAGTGCGGGGTTTCTGGCTATGTATCTGCAGCTGAAAGGCAATGAAGGGCCAATGCCTGTCCCTATAAATACCCTCTAAAGCAATAAACTAAGTCCAGTTGACAATGAAGATTAGCAATCACATCTGCACACCTAGAATGAAAATCTAGCAACAGTTGTTAGACTTCTTTAGCAATCTACTATGCTGAATGTATGTGAATGTGGTGTGTTCACCCACACTGTGATCAGAGAATTTGCAATGCTTGCATTCGGAGATGGAGGGAGGAGGAGAGATACTGTGAGGAGGCATGATGCCAGTGACTGCAAGTAATTAAAGCATGGGAACCAAGATCACAGACAGAGGACAACCAATAGACAAGATAGACTCTAAACAGCACTGTAAAGGATGAAAAAAAAACCAGATAGAGGCCTCACCCACTGCTGGCAAGAATGTAAAATAAGGACTTGGGAGATGGCTCAGTTGGCCAAGTGCTTTCCGTTAAAGTATGAGGACCTGGGTTTGATCTCCAGAACCCATGCATAAAAGGCCATAACTCCAAGTGCTGGGGAGGTGGAGATTGGTGGATTCTGGGAGCTTTCATGGAGCCTTGTTTACTTGCTAAGTCCAGCCAGAGAGAGAGACCTTGTTTAAAAAAAAAAAGGAGATATTTACATTTATCATTATCTACCTACGTATATAATTTTATATGACAGATGTATATATGTATATAATCAGTCTCATATGCGTGTGTGTGTGTGAAAGAGAGAAGGAAAAAGTGGACAATGCCTGAGGTATGATACCCAAGACTGTCCTTAGGCCATATATATGTCCTTAGGGCACAAGCACACGTGCACACACTTGCACACACACACACACACACACACACACACACACACACACACATGGAGGGAGGGA
>NW_004949100.1:18539845-18542340 GCF_000317375.1 Microtus ochrogaster | reverse complement strand
CTCGAACTCACAGAGATCCGCCTGCCTCTGCCTCCCGAGTGCTGGGATTAAAGGCGTGCGCCACCACCGCCCGGCTCAACCACATGTTTAAAAATAAATGCAGAAACATTTAGCTCAGTGATGGAGAAACAAGATTTACAACTGGCTCAGAGACTCTTGAAGCCACTACGTACACCAAGAACAGAATTCTAAAATGAAATTATAAATGGGTGAATTCAGTCTATCACTAAGCAATAACCAATATATCCATACAAAACAGTTTGCTTTCCACAGGCAGGAGTAATGATTTCCTGTATTCGGTCTGAAGTAGACCAGAGATAGTAAGAGGCATAGATAACCTGGCGACTGAAGACAGGGCAGCAGTAGTCCTCATTCACCCACTGAAAAGCCAATCCCCTGCACACACTGCTCTTGTAGAGGGTCTGAGCTTGGTTAATAGTACAATGTTGTTTACATACACAATCATCCTTACATTAATAAAAGTGCAAATTAAAGGTGCAAATTAAAGACCACCAATTGCATTTCTCATGTACCCATACTGGTGGAAATTAAAAACAAAAGACAATACTTTTTGAGGGAGTTTTGGTGGTTTTTGCTTGTCTGTTTTAAGTGTTGGTATAGATGAAATGTGAAACGCGGTTTGATTTTCATGTCTGGAAACCCATCAAGCACATGTGCTTACCACACTGGAAATGAACAATGTGATGTCATAGCAAAAGTAAGACAATCAAAACGGCAGGCTGCCTAAAAAGACTTGGTGCCACCAATAGGGACTATAAAGCATCCAGACAATATCATATTTTATTGTGTTTGCTGTGGTACCAGCCCAGGGTTTCATGTGTGCTAGGTAAGTGATCTACCGAGATAATCTGTAAAGAAACCAATGTATAAAACAGAGTACATACAATAATCTGTTGGGTTAAGGGGAGGGATGGTTTGTATTCATGAACACTGGAATGACAAACCAGAGGTAATATAGTTAACCAAGATACAAAGTTCTCCGTGACTGCTTCAGAGTTGCCACATTTGAACCAAGTGACTCAATTCCTATGGAATTTTATTCTTTGTACAAAATTTCCTGCCTGTCCCCTAGTGGCCCACATGTCCACACTGAGCTGTTGACCACACCAAGTAATGGAGACATATTTGTTTCCCTCTTCAACTATGTCATTTCTATTCTAAAGGTCTCTCTCTCTACACATAAATACTGTAAATGATGTGCTTGCCCTAGTTAACTTTGAATCTTAGCAAGACTTAGTGGCCTTGGTGTTTGTGAACCCTCCCCTGATCTACCTGAGAAGACCTCAAGGAGGAAACACACCTCCACACCTACCCCCACCACTCTGAGACAAGACCAATGACCTGACCACAGGGGACACTAAACTGAACTGGTTGGCTGCTCTTTGTTTCCCCTTCAGCATAATCTGCATGCTGAAGACAACTCAGAATACAGGGTAATAATCAATGTCCTCTTAGATTAGGGATCTCTGAGATAGCTGCCTGAGGACCCACTTGGGGTTTATCAGGCAGCACTAACCCATATGCTCTTTGTACCCCTCTCACCTCGTGTGAAGGACTTTGAACAGTAAGAATTCCCTGTGCATTATCAAACTGGCCTACAGTCCTTACTCATAGAATGCCAAGGAGCCACTGAAACCCAGGATAGAGCCTGAGTTTGTGTCTTTTAAGGCAGATGGAAAGACAACCTGGAAAACCAGAGGGATGCCTTCAAAGTGACCTTCAGTCACATCTAAGGAAGTCTTTTTGTAGAAACCTGTCCCTAAGTCAGCCTTTACAAAAGTGCACAAAGCTTCCTAATGCCCGAATGTTTGACGCAAACTTCAGACAGGTCAGATGGAGGGCTTAATTATCCACATTGCAGAGGATTACAGGGTGCTTCTCAACAGCATCCTTGATTCACTTTAAACACAGATGGAGTGAGAAATGAAGTATCTTTGCCTGCCTCTGCTGATGAACTATTGAGCAGAAATGAAGACAGAGCAGTTCTGAACTATGTTTGGGGAAAGAGAACTGACTATTGGGGGGGGGGGGATCTACTGTTATCAGGAAACTTGAGGCCAGGCTTATCTTTATGCACCACAGTCCTGCACTTCTCACTGAAGAAACAAGAGCTATCAGGTGCATTAGAGGACTTGGTGATGCTGTACCAATCAGGACCTGCTCTATCATTCAGGTCCCCCTCTCCAGGACCATTTTTCATGCATCTTTACACATAACTTAGCTAGACCCCACACAATACATGGGGAGCCTTCAGGTATTCTATGCATTAACCTGAAGAAACACAAATATCATGTCTGTGGGGCTGGGAACATGGCTTGATTGGTTAGGTCAAGTGCTTTCTAGGAAAGTTAATCCCAGCACTTGGGAGGCAGAGGCAGGAGGATCTCTGTGAGTTTGAGGCCAGCCTGGTCTACAAAGGGAGTTCCAGGACAGGCTCCAAAGCTACAGAGAAACCTGTCTCGAAAAACCAAAAA
>NW_004949100.1:18511215-18539745 GCF_000317375.1 Microtus ochrogaster | reverse complement strand
AAAAAAAAAAAAAAAAAAAAAAAGCTACATTAGATCCACAGCACCGACAAACAGAGTCAGGCACAGCCAGGTGTATCTATAAATCCCAGCACTGGGCTGGCAGAGACAGGAAGGTCCCCCAGAAAAAGACACTGTATTTCAAAAAATAAGGTAAATGATTGAGTAAGACCACTAACGTCAACCTCTGCTCCCACCCAGATTAATAAATACATGTCCTCTCTGTTCATCCCAGTGCTCTCCGGGTGTTTCTATCGCCAGTTTGCATAGCTTCCCCACTTTGAACATACTGAAACTCTTCAGAGCTAGGGATCTGTGAAGAACAGCATTTCTGAGCTGTTCCAGATATGCTGAAAAAGGGTCAAGTTGTGGACTTGACCCCTCAGCAGGCCCGGATGGTAACTCAAAGTACATTCACTAGACCTAGAGCTAAGAACTTTATTTTTTAACAGTCTCCTGTAGCACAGGCTAGCCTTGAAATTACTATGTAGCCAAGGATGACCTTGAACTTCTGCTCCTCCTCCTTCTACCTCCAGTGTCTGGATTGCAGACACGCACTGATGTGTCAGAAGCATTTGAATAATGAACCCTGGGTCGGGAAAATATTGGGTACACTGAAGTCATACTGGCTATAGGGAAGGGGTGATGGAGTACAGGAGAGGAGGCTTCACACAGAAATGCTGGCCTGGTCACAGGCGAAGCATCTTTGTTCCCAGGTTCCTTGGAGTCCCATGGATATTTAAGTTGT
The DNA here is from genome assembly GCF_000317375.1 of Microtus ochrogaster. Taxonomy (NCBI): domain Eukaryota; kingdom Metazoa; phylum Chordata; class Mammalia; order Rodentia; family Cricetidae; genus Microtus; species Microtus ochrogaster. Next base: position 18,539,000 of record NW_004949100.1, on the reverse strand, counting down.
GATTCTAGTTTAACAATCAGGAATGTCAAATTTTCCCTTGGGCTTGGCTATAGCTGTCTATAGCTTCTATTCTCTACCTCTTGTCACTAAAATTGCGGCATAATTTTTCACATCAGTAGCAGGAAATAGGTTAAGAGAGTAAGACAAGCTGTCAGTGGTGGCACAGCCTCTAATCCCAGCACTAGGGAGACAGAAGCAGGCAGATCTTTCTGAGTTTGAGGCCAGCCTGGTCTATATAGTTAGTTCCAGGACAGCTAGGGCTATACAGAGAAACCCTGTCTCAAAAAGAACTAAAGAGAGTAAGCCATCATTTTGATACATTTGGTTAGATGAACTCAGGGAATCTTGTATGTGGTGGGCAAAGAGATCTTCCCCAGAAAGTAATCTGTTTAGCTGTGGAAGGACAGAGACTGGAAACAGGAAGAACAGAGACTTCCCTCATTGCTCATAGCTTGGTCTCGAGTCTGGGGATGCTTTATTCATATCTCCAGCAACAATCAGTGTATGTGGGGTGTGGTGTCTAAGTATGTGTTGACTGAACACCCAAATGAGGCAGAACTTGAATCAAACATTTTCATTCCTTCCTCCTTTCAGTTTACACAACTTTACCATCCCATGGGTCATTTGATGACTCCCCTTGGGAGATACCTGAATGGGTACATTTCTCTCACACACAGTAGAATGCAAAGCTGAAAGAGTGTATGTCTCCTCCCATCCTAGCTATGTAACCAGGCTTCCTGGGGTATGTGATTGCCTGCCTCTCCATTCTTAGACTGCCTCTAGGATAAACATTACAGCAATTTCACACAAGGCAATCACCATCAGATCTCTGAGGCAGCTGGAGGAGCCTGACCCCTTTATATCTCTACTGCTTCTACGTGGAAAGCCAGTCTGAGTGAAAATGAGCTAGCCATTATCTAGCAGAGGTCAGATGCCAGGTCATTTAGTCCTATTTCAAGGGAAAAAGTCAAGATGAAGTGTACTGTGGGAAACAGAGTTGAGATATGACACAAGTCCTCAATCCAGCCAGATGAGCTGGCCTTGCCCATCACGGAGAGACAGCATTACAGTATAATGACAGCCCCCACAATCATTGAGCCAGATAGCCAAAACATTTGCTGAAAGGAAAACATATTGGTTATATGGTCCCTGGTTTTTGTTCACATAACCAACATGAGAGATCCATAGCCAGTGTGAGGCACCCAGAGTAGACCCACCTTTGCTCAAGGAAATGAGAGTGCGGACATCTCCACAGACGTTCTGATGCTGCAATATAACCCAAGGACCTTGGGAAAGGTCACAGAGGATTCCACCAAGACATTCTAGTAAGATAGAAAAAATGTTTAGTATATGGCATGGATCAGGAATCAAGAGGCCTATATACAGAAGAAACAAGCTACAGTGAATACCACAGTCCATGTGGTAGCTAAGGAATGCTTTTCTGTACTCCAGAACTTCTCCCATAGACCTCCACCCCACTATTTCCATGTAAATAGATAGACCATTGGATCTCAACATACTGAGACATCACAGGGGATTCCTGGAATGGAATGATTGGCCAGTAACCAAAGTGCTACAGAACATGCTCAAGACTGCAGCCTTGACCTAGAGGACAGAGCATGCAGGACACCATACTAAAACATGCTATATATACGCACATATATACATATACATAAGTACATATGCTAGATCTGAAGCAGCTTCCATTGGTACAGTTCTCATGGTTACCTGGTTTCTATTAGCAGGGTTGCCATCTGAGAAATCTGGGTTCTGTAGAAGTACCCCTTGCAAGATTCTTTCACCTTGATGCTCAAAGTAGCATGAGCGTTTGTCATATCTGATACAACCTGGACATAGGCAAGTAGAACTTCAACACAAAGGCTTTAGATTAACCTGGTGCTCTGCACAGATGCACCTACATTTTGATCTTCTGATCCTGTGAATAAGCTCTGACCTCTGAGTGAAAGCTAGACATCCACCTGAGGACACATTCATCTTAATTTGTGAGACAGGATCTCTTCTTGGCCTGGACTCAAAGTTTAGTGAGCCTCAGGTGTCCTTCTGCTTCCCAGTGCTGGACTCAGAAGCACATGTCAACATGCCCTTCTTTAACATTATTGTGTGTATGATGTATATAGGGAAGGTGTACCATGGTGTGCCTCTGGAGGCGAGAGAACAACTTTGTGGAACTGGTTCTTTCCTTCCATTTGTATGTGAGTTCCAGGGATCAAACTCATGTTGCCAGGGTGTGTGGCAACTGCTTAACCAGCTAAGCATTTTCCCTAGCCCCATGCTGACCTTTTTATAATCAGCCTTTCTATAATTTGCCTTTCCCAAGCCAAAACTGTTAAGACCCCTAGGACCTTGAACAAAAGATAGAACCTTTGGTTATTAAACAAAGACAGTTTGAATTAGAGAGAATAGGCAACCAGTGTCTATCCAGACATGCCAAGTTCCCCTATGACACAGAAAATAGAAGGGTTTACACACAGGTCATATGCTTACTGTCTGTCCCAAAGAGGTACCAATAATCTGTACACTTGCAGCAAAATGTGAACAAATATATTCAGATATATTTAAAAGAATAAAAAAAATTCACAAAACATTTGTTGCCATAGGAACTGCTGTTACTAGAAAGCCCACATCAATATTTACACATGGTTCAGAGTAGGGGTATCTGTACTAAGTTATGCAACAAGTCATGTAAACAGAGTCAGATACATTTCCCAGGAGTTGCTGCCTTCTTCACATGGAAGTGGTCTGTCCCAGACAGTTTTTTTCAAGGGTACCAATTAAGAAACTGCTATTTTCAGAGCAACAAAAATAAAAGCTTTTATTTGTTCATTTGAATATAAAACAGGCGTTATCACAGATGTACAAAGCGTACTGGTGGTTGAACATACAAGAAGGTTGCTGTCCTTTGCACATAAAAATTTTGTTTGAAACTGTGATTGGTTGAGTACATGAGTTCTCTCTAACCAGTCACCACACTCTGAAATAACGCTGCTAACATTCAACTGATAAAGGGACTGTCCCCTCGGGTAAAGTGTCAAGCAGGGTTAAATATATATAATAAACAAGCACCATGAGGAATCTGCTCCTGTTTGATTAGGTCTGTGTCTCAGTGTTCATTGTGTACCCTCTTTTTGTGCAAGTTGATTACACGGTTTTGGCTGACTCCAAAAGCACATGGTCACAAGACAAACATTTTTTTTTTAAAAACATTCTCATGAATGATTTATCTACAGTACAACTTCTAATACACAACGATTCTCCTTTATTGCTGAAACCGGTGGTACTAAAGCGTCTCCTTTCCTTTTTCTTGCACAATGAAGCTTCCAACCCAGTCCACCAACTCTTTCAAACCTAAAGTCTAATGTCACAGATGACAGGATGCAGAAGAGACCTGCTGTGAATGGCCTGTGCAACTGTACTGCAGCCTTCGCCCTCCTTGGGTGTGAAGTTGATATGGTGAAAAGTTAAGAGTACATTTTGAGTGACATCTAAATTTGCTTTGCTTCCTCACATCAGCCAGATGGAAGATTTCCTGCACACAGCAATGATGTTTACCTATCAGTATCCTATAGAAATGTCAAACCCAGTTCCCTTTAAGAGAGAGGGAACTCTCTCTGTATGTGTGTGCATGAGGGTGTGTATACATGTATCAAGAAAATGTTTTTCTGTATGTGGCAGGGATTCCCCCCCCCCTTGGGAAGCTGCAGACTGTAGGAATGTGTATTTGAAACATGTACAAACATATAGCAATGAGCAAACAATATTTGAAAAATCAAATGATTCACGGAGTTAGAAGAATGCTTTACATATGCAAATTTTTAAAAATGTGCCACTTAAATTAAAAACAAAACAAACAGTCTTAGATCTCAGAAATCAAACAAAACTCTCTTTTAGCAAAGGGCTTATTGTTGACTGCATGGAACTGAGACAGACAAAGAACTTGCCCATAATGCAATCAAGAACCTCACTTCTGCTCAGCAACAATTTTGTCAGGCTTTTCTAGTCCTGGGAACCACTGCAGGAGGATACTGTGGCAATTAAAAAATAGACCCCTTGCATTGCTGATACATCCTCCTTGGTTGGGTGCAGATAGGCCAGATCAACTGAAGGATACAGTGTTGAGTTGTACACATAACTAGGGATTGGTTTACCAACAGTTAGTACAAGGATGTGACCAGCAGAACTCCTTGCTTCAACCAGAGCACGACTTTGAGTTCCTGGAATACTCAGGGTCAAGCTAGGAAGCTACCAGAAGTAGAGGATCAGAGCTGGCTGGGTCTACACTCTGAAGAAGACATCACACATAGCTTTTCCCTCAAAGCTGTTCTGGACATTCATCTGCTCACAGTGGTCACTGGAAGGGGTAAATGAATGATATCTGGTAAAATGACCACAGGCTACCATTCTTTTCTTACCAACCATCAATTATTTTTTCTTAAAAAGTGACACACACACAAAATGCTAACATAAAATAAAATTGACATTATGCAACGAATTCTTGCAGCTCAGAAAACAGTGCTATTTGCCAACTTGGAGCCCCTCAATGTCATTTATACATGCTGGCACAAAAGCATTCACTGTTGTCCTCACAGCAAAGGAAAAAATAGTGCATGTTAGCTTTAAATCCCTTCACCATCTCAGAGACGGTGGTGACTCCACTTGCTGGTCTCTGGTCTAAGACAGGGTTACTGGCGACCTGCGATTGCTCGGAAACAGCCAAGAGTGTGTGAATACAGTGGAGGGCGCACCATGCAAGTGACAATTTCTGCATTTAAACTTTAAAGTCTCCTTTGTTCATTAGTGAATTTATATTTCATATATATATATTTGTTGTGATACTATCCACGCAAGATAATACAACACTTTTTTATATTAGCAAACATTACAAGACTTTAATATTCTTGAATGTTTTTTCTCTTTTATACTTCTAAAGAGATCAAAATAAATTAAACATTTTGTACATAATTACATATCGAGGAAGTTAACTTATTTTTATCTTTTTAGTTTAGTACAAAGATATCTGCAAGATAGTTGCCGAAATACCTTATTTATAATCGCTTCTTGTTTTATGTTAACTTCAAAGGCCATAAACTGGCCTCTGTTTCTTCAGCGTGTCTCTGACAAAGAAAGCTGCTAAAATCTAATTAGAAGGTGCTACCTGGAAGGTTCTCGTACCTCAGTAAACTCTCCTAGAAGGGTGAGATCTATTGATGGCTTAAATTAGTAACAGATCCATGTCATTAAGATTCCATGACACATTAAAACAGAGAAAACAATTCTTTGTCACACTACATAAATTGTTTAAAAGAACCCATTTGGAGGGTAGAATATTCTTTTTAATCGCTATTTTGGCTTAACAAAATACCACATTTACGAAGAGAGCACTTCTTATTCAATAATTAAAAAAAAGAAACAAAAGAAAGTTCTTAAAATGAGCTTTTCCAGCAAACTGAAGGCAGTGATCCAAAGTCCTTCTGAGCAAAATCCAGCGTAAATTCACATTTCATCTCCCTGCCAGGTGACTGCTCCTAGAAGTCCTCCCCCAACCTCACCACACCAGGCTCCTCCTTCAAGTGTGGCTGAGTGTCTGCATGTCTCTGTGGACACTGAGAAAAAAAATGGTCACATCCGTAGAAAAGTCTGTGGAAGCCAAAGTGACGAGACTACATGTTATAGGCCACGTAGATGGGATCCAGCTGGTCTGCCAAGAACCCATCTCGCAGGTGCATCCGTTGTTTCTCTCCCCGGGAGTTGATGGGGATGACACCGATGTCCACCACGACCACCACTCCTACAATCAGGTAATGCTCTTCCAGGACCACATTGGTTACCAAGGGAACCAAGTCCAAGGCTTCCTGTTCTGACCCATCAAGTTCAACCACAACCACTAACAGGTTTGTCCAGGTAAAGACAGCACTAAAAGACAGAGAAGAAAACCACCATCACCGGGGGAGTCTTTTATGTAATGATAACTTTCTATTTCTGTTCAGATCTGCCTGAGTGACCCCACCCATCTCCTCAGACTAGCATCCCTCTGAGCTGTGTCAGCACACGGTCTTCCCAGCCACAACATACCTTTTCGAACTTTCTCCTCTCTTTCTCTCATGGTGACTCTTATGTGTTATATGGTGTTTTCTGGATTCTGCTTCCATGGTACAGGGTCACTTCTGCCTCCTCAGGGGAGTCTGGATTCCAGTTTTGTTGCTTTACAGCTGCCTAAGATGCAATTCCCTCACTACTTTCATCAGCTTCCCAACTCAGTCTCCCACCATCTCTTTTAGGCTCCCAGCTCTACTGCTGCAGGGGTTTGTGTACTAGCAGAAACCTTAGCCCAGTGCTCCCACTTTGCAGCCTTTGGGCTCAATATGAAACCTAGTCAATGCGTGTGAGCAAAGTGATACCAGCAGAGGGTTTAGAAGTGCTGGGATGTTTTTGCTTGTTCTAAGGTAGCAGTGCACTTGCCAGGCTAGAGATGTGCCTGAGCTGGCCTCAAAGGATAAGACACATGTAGGGCAGAGCCACTGGGCCTATTTCCAGCAAAACAGATGCTAAGGTGACCTTAGTTGACTGGTTACCCATAGCTATGTGAGCATGATTAGTAGTTACGTCTCAGAGTACTGAGTTTGGAGATGACAGTAACACAGCAGCAACTAATTCATGCAGCAGGTACTTATTTGGTGGAGGGCCCCTGAGTACTTAAGTCTACCTAATTACTGAAAGAATGAGCCCATTGCTTTACCATTTTAAACTCCATTACCCTGTGACATTGGCTTTTAGGACTGGTATGTACAAGCTCTGGCACAGGTCTGCATGGCTATAGGAATGAAAATGCTGAAGGAACTATATGGACAAACCACAAGGGTCACATAGGCTCTCCCCTGCCTAACAATCTCTATCCTAGCTTGAGATGGGATGTACCTTTGAGGCACTATTTTTCCTACAAGCACGAGATTAAGTCTATTAGAAAATAGTGCAAATTTTATTCAGTATCATCAATGCACATGTATTATGCTAACAGAGAACTGAAGAAAGTATTAAGCAGGGTGTTGCTTTGAGACACTTGCACCCCCCCCCCAGAAAACAGTTTTGAAATGATTTCCAAGAAGTGCTGACATTTCATTCCCTTAATTTGAGCCCTGTGACATTGAAATATTGGTTTCCATGGCCTCCAAGATACATTGTTCTATCTATGATATCAGTGATCACACATATCTCCCAGACACTTTGGGTCAAATGGTATAATGGCATCTGAAATATATGCCATTGTCCTGAAGTACTAGGCACAGTTCAGTCACCCAGAGAGACAGCTGAGCTGTCACTCCAAGGTTTGCCAAGCAGAGTGGGATGGGAATTAAATACCTGCCAATCAGCATAGCTTTCTCAGGGGCTGTGTTAACACAGCAAGTCCCCTGGTGAGAAATAGATTTGGTTGGCTTGAATTGGGAACATGGGGATGGTTTTGTCTTTGACATGGGGTTTCTCAAGTGGCAGGTAACCTAGAGGACATGATGGGGTGGTGAGAAGGAAGCACATGGAGAAGACTGTAAGAAGACCAGCAGAAGCAGGGGAGGGAGTCTGTGACTGAACAGTTCAAAGTCCTGAGTCTATCAGAACTTAAGCCCCTGACTCATCAGTTTCTTTCCTCTGGGTCTTCTACAAGAACAGGTGGATTGGAGATCCTGACTGACCACCTGAGGGTCACATTCCTTTTAGGAGCCATTGAGTAGGGAATCACAGTAATGCTTAGGATAAGAACCCAGAGGGAGACCCTTCAGCATACGTCTTGAGGGAGATGATAAAGTCAGTTGAACTGAGGCTGCACCTGAGATTTAAAGCCACATAGGTACAAAATGAGGTCATCCGGGGCAGTGTCTTGAATATCAAGACTTTGTACTGCCTTTGCATTTCTGTTGTCTATCCACAGTTATGGAGGAAACTCTGGCAACTGAAGACCTTGTTTTTTTTTTTAATTTTGTTTTGGTTTTGTAGTTTTTGTAGTGCTGAACATAGAATCCAGGGATTTGGAAATGCCAGGCAAGCATACTAACACAAACCCTGGAGGCCTGTGTTGGTAAGAATCTAGGGCAATGTGACCATAGAATAATTCATGCATATACAAACAGGATCTTAGGTTCTTTGCCAAGAGCTCCACAATTAGATTCAGAACTGTGGCAAAGTAACTGCCTAGCATGTAGGAGACACTGGTTCAAAGCCTAGTACCCCCCCTCAAAAGTAAATAAATATATCTGTGTTATTCTGATCCAATAAGTAACAATTAAGTCTGAGTCTGTTTTCAGAAACCCATTAGAAGAATGAACAATCTTGGAACCAAGGTTTGAAAATTACTCAAAGCTATTCTTGCACCTGCTTCCTTTACTGGCTGTACCCTAAGACTGAGATTGGTCACATCAGGTTCTGCCAGGAGGGGGCCAGTGCCTTAGTGAGTAACACCTGGTCTGTCATCAAGTGCATGAATAAACCTACACTGAAAAGCATGGAGCTACTTTCTGTTCCTAACCACAGCATGAAAGTGCCAAGTAAATCTGTGACTGCCATTAACAGAGACTGATGTATTTCTCTAGCCCCCTTGTTTCTTCCAACACAGGGAGCAGAAGTGAGCTTATGGATGGAAGTTCTACTATTTGGCAATGACACTTTACAAAGTATCATTGGAAGGGCTTGGGCAGTAGATAAACACATGCCTCTGGGAAGAATAAGAACTCATATCCCCCGCCTCCCACTCCTGCCACCACCCTTGGGTCATTGTGTGCAGGGCTCCTGTATGCAGGACCTTGTGGCTTGGGCTTTGATTTATTTGAAGCAGTTCTTATCTCGCACACACATCTACTGAGACCTGGCCAAAACAAAGCCTTTGCTCACATTTTCTTTTCCCACAGAAGTACAATACATTTTACTAGCAAGTCTCAGTTGAAGGAGTGTCTTGTTTGTTTTGTTGTTGTTTTGATTTGTGAAAACATGATACAGAGGAGCAAAACAAATGTCACATCTACATAATTACAGACCATAACAACTCGGGTTCAGGCTAAAACTCTCTGGCTTCCAGGTACCTGGGATGTCCTAACAAAGTAGGCTCTTTCCTGTATTGTCCTTAGCCTTGAGTAAGGCTTGCCTTGAAGAGACACTCCATTCTTCCCAGTGCCTTGTTTTAAGGAAACTCTTCCATATTCTGTGACCAATAACTAGGATCCTGACTTCAGAACAGACAATGCCTTCCCATCCTCTTACCATTCTGTGACACTTTTATGGGCTCTGATGACTGAAGTCTCAATGTCTATTGGATGGTACCTCATGCCCCGCAGCTCCATGGCTTCATCTAGTGCCCCCACCACATAGAGGGCATCATGGCGCTCTGTTGAAGAAGAAACCAAGTACCAATCAAGACCTTTACTGTTCTGGGTTTTTTGTTTGTTTGCTTGTTTTGTTTTTAAGAACCTGCCCTTCATAATGACACAGAAAAGCAAGAAAGAGGATCCAGATTTAGGGATGGTTGCCTTCTTTCTCCTGGGATGTATCAGCTGCCTCAGACTAGGGCATTCTTTCTTCGTTTCCCAGAGGCTGGATGCCCGAACACCAGGTTCTCATTTTTTTTTTTTGGTTTGTTTGCTTTTTCTTCTTAGACATTTGTACATATGTATGCACAGGGAGTCCATGGGTCAAAGTTAGGTGTTTTTCTCTATTGTGCTCACATCATTTTATGAGATAGGAACTCCCAAGTACCTGGAGCTCAGTAATTCAGCTAGCTTGGCTTGCTGGCAAGCCCCAGGTATCCTTCTCAGCATTCCTAGTGACATGTGAGTCTCAGGCATGTACTCTGCCACTGAGCCAACCCCTAGGCACATGAGTGTGCTTTGGTATCTTGGCTTCATGGAATACCCATGTTGCTCTCCTTATGGAGGCAAAGAAAGTAAGCAACAAAGGGAACAGGAAGACCAAGTTGCAAGCCATCAGGGCCTAAAGCCTCAGGACTACTCCTGTCCAAATGTTATAGGAGAGGTCCTGGTAGGGACAGCATACAGCCCTTGGAACTTAAGAGGACACTCAGCACACTTCATCATAGGGAACATTGAGCTTGTGTTTAGCTTTACCTTTGTTCTGGGTTCTCAGAAAGACAAAGGAAGGGTATGCACAGCTCTGTCTACTTCAATTAAAACTTACTGCCTGTGTGTACATCTTCATGTGTATGCATTTGTACAGGTGTGTGCACACTCATATATGTGTACAAAGGTGTGGAAGATAGAAATCAGTTTCAGATATTCTCCCTGGTTGCTAATCAACTTGTTTGTTGAGACAGGGTCTCTCACTGAACTTTTGTCTAAGTTGGAATTGCTACTATGGCCCCAGAAAACTACTTTCTAGCCCTAAGATTATAAGATACACATTACTTGAGTTCTAGGGATTAAACTCAGGTCTTATATTTTCATGGTAAATATACTTTACCAATTGTACTATCTACCCAGCCTCTACTTATTTCTCTTTCCAGATTAGGCACTTTCAGGTCAGTAGTAGCAAGCAGAGGTCCTGGTGTGGTTCTCAAACCTCAAGGCCATTTTCAGTGTTTGTCAAATTCAACTTCTGTACAATGTGTGTCATCTTCCAGCTTGGACTCACCTCCATTTGCATCTGTGAGCTCAGTTCTCCTCAGGAAGCCCAGGTAGCCTGTTCGGGCCCAGATTGTCTGGGTATCTCCAAAACTCAATCGGGAGTTGAAATGATCAGACTGGAGAGACTCATCTCCATAAATGGTAAAATAGCCACTGGCATTGTGGGCACTGTGGACCCAGATCTATGAACAGAGAGAAAAACCATTGTGCATGAGCCACTCTGTGCACACACCTTCTCCAGGGAAGAAGAGCTAACTGTCTCACCAACTCAACAAGTTATTTTCAAAATAAGCCAAGGTTTTCTTGGGTCAGAAGTCTGAATACAAGACAATGGTAGTTTGCTCAGGTGGGGATCGGGGTAGAAGACCAGAAGTGCACCCACAAGTTCTCTACAATAAAAGTACCATGTGAAATATGTTACAGTCAAGCAACCAACTAAGTTATTCACCTGCTGAAAATTTCCTTAAAGTAGACTACTGAAAGATTTGAAAGTGAATACAGTTGTATAAGTTTGCTTGTAGTTTTCTAAGAGCACTTGGAAAATGCTCAAAGCATTAAAACTGCTTTTTCCCTTTCATTTGGTCAGCACACTTTTGAAGCAGATTATAATAAAATAACACCAAGTACAATGGAGGGGCAAAGTCAACAGAAAGACAGAGAGATGAATGTGGGGTTTGTGGTAGCACAGTTAAGTAGAGGTTGACATAGATTCAAAGCAATGGCTATTGATGATGTGGAACCACATGAAAGGCCCAGGAAAACAGCGTAGCCAACACAGTTCCAAAGCATCTGTACAGTGCATTCAGTGATGTTGGCATGTAGGGCTGGATCCATGAGGAGGGCTTTGGATTATACTGTTTGCAGCACAGGCATTCAGAAATTGGATATTTTGTTATTCTATTAACACTGAAATATGGTTGAGTACCCTGAGAAGAGAATCTCATCTGTACTGTTTACCATTGTATCCTAAGACCCCTGGAATAGTCTTGGATCCTAGAAGACGTTTACTAAACACCTGCTGAAGTAATCAAAAGGTAACATATAGATAGAAGAACAATATAAGATGAGGTACAGGCATCTATTTACTGTGTCCAACATGAAATATTTCCTTCCTAAGATAATTGTGACAGATTATATTGGTTGTCAATGTGAGAGGATCTAGAATCACTTTGGAGACAAGGCTCTGGGCACATCTGTGAGGGACTATCTTGATTAGGTCAACTGAGGTGGGAAGAAACACCCTGAATGTGAGCAGTTCTAGTCATTGGGCTGTTCCAGACTACATAAGAAGGAGAAAGCTAGCTGAACACCAACATTCATCTGTCTGTGTTCCTTGACTGTAGATAAAATGTCATCAACTGTCTTGAGCTCATGACATTAAGACTTTCCTGTCATGATGGACCATACCCTGGGAAAGATAAACACTGGCTTAGTTTGCTTTTGTCACAGCAACAAGACAAGTAACTAATAAAGACAAAGTCATAAACTTCAGTCTTAAAAGGGGAAAATGGAAACCTGTCATTTCTAACAACAGGAGTGGGAGAAGTCAGAGTAAAACATATACCACTGAATCTCACCTATATGTGAACTCTTAAAGGTTGTAATCACTGAAAGCAGCCAAATAGTTGTCACTGGTTTCTGAGGGTGAACAGTGATGGGGAAATGTTGGCTGAAGGGTAACAGCCTTCATTAGATGATGAAGGACTTCTGGGAGCCAACATACAACACAGAGACTATGTTTTCTTCAGCTTGAAATTTGGCAACAGAACTTAAATATTTTCACTGCACATAGAAAAAGGCAATTTTCTGAGGTGATAGGTGATCCAAGTACCTTGAATGTACGTCATTTTCAGTGCATACAACCACTACTGCATCACAAATATTTTTGTGTACAACCTGACTTTATTTGCCAATTATGTTTTGATCAAAATGGAGTAAATATGAAAAAAAATCAACTACCTGCCTGGTTACCTTGGAAGGGTACAGAACACTGAGTGCAACACTTGATTAACCTAGTGCAGATCATTTTACATGATCACAAGATTCAAACTCAGGGTCACAAAGTAGCCAGATAAGAAAGAAATGTAGAGAGTAGGTAGAAATGGTCAGGACTTGATCATGAGGCATGTGTCTACCTACATGCTCTGTGGGAAAGTGTTCCTGGGTAGGCTGATCCTGTCCTATTGATGGTGACATGTAGGGTAAAGGATGCACATATGATCACACAAAGACATTCTCAGGTGAGCAGCCAAGGCATAGGCAGGATAACTTGAGGAAAGGTGATATGGCTCTATATAGAGTCTGAGACTTGGGCCTTGCCATTTTCTCAGGAACCCTACTTTCTCAAAGCAATCTTATCAGTGGAGAGAATAAGAGAAAGGACAAGGTGTGATAATTGACCTCACCAAATGAGTAGTCTCAAGGCCCAGCTGATGTCAGTGGAGAAAATTTAAAGGCTAGGAAGCATGATGGAGATTTCTTTCCAGCCATATCTTGCCACAGCATGGTGGGGACCAAATGGCAGGAAACCACAGTGGGTGGGATTTCATCACAAGCAGTATAAAGTACCACTGTCTAAAACATCTATCGAACTACTACTTTTCTATTCTGTGGACTTTTGAGTTGTGTGGACGTCATGCTAGGTGTAGATCTGTTTACACTGAAGGTTTCAATAATTTCCTGATGAAGGAGATCTTAGAAATGGAGAAGGCTCATGAGAACATTCTCCAGAGTGAGTCTGCAGAGGTCAAATTTACTGTGCTTTTGAAATTCTCCGATGAGTGTCTTCTATGTCCTTAGGTGAATGCCACTCTATAATACTGAGCCTTGCAGGAATGACTGAAGTTGTAAAGCACATTTCTAGCTCTTTTTTGGCTACCATGACTTGCCTCATGTGAGTAGCATGAGCTGTGGATGACAGTAAGTGTCAAAGCACAAACGAGCTCAGAGGTTTGATGTGGGAGGAAACATTTCCCAGAAGACTTTCCATAACTTACCTCTCCAAGGTGTGAGTCTCCCAGTGGGCCTTTAGTTTCTGGATTGGCAATAATGATCCGGACTCCAGGAAGTATCTGTTTGAGAGAAGAGAGGAGACAATTTTTGACTGTGGCTAAAAAGGCAGGCAGGTATCATACACGTTCCCATGGCAACCTTGCTTAAATGTCAAGTGGCCATTTTCTTTCCAAAGACCACTAGAGAGCATTGTGGCATAAGTTAAAGCATGTGCCATTATCAAAAGATATTCTTGCTGTCAATGCTCTATGACTCTATGAGTCTGGGCAGAAGGACATTAAAATATGAAACCTGATTTTCAACCATATTTTAAAGCTGATAAATGCTCAGATCTGACTATTTACAAAGGAATTATGAAACAAAATCTAGGATAAATGATGAAATATTCCACATGATCTGATGTACAAAATAGGAATTTGCACATATTGATTTAACAACCTGGTATATGGGGGTTAAGGAAGCAGGCAGACCAGAGTCAACTGGAATTCAGGGGATTGCAGAGGCCAATTTGTAGGGATGTGTGTGGACTAAAAGTAACCAATCTCCAAATGATTCTTGGTAACTGATTCAGTAGAGAATGTTTTTGTAGTGGATAGAAGTAAAAGTTTGGTGAACTCCTAGCCCCACCTGGTGGGTTCTGACTACATCTGTCCTGTTATCCACTCTTCTCTACTATATTTGCATTTTGAGCCTCCGCGAGGGACCCACTCCTATTGGCAAACAACTTTTATTATAGACAATGACACTAAGTCCTTCCTTTCAACATTCACTGAACCTTGCAACATTCTACTGTATCACATAGAAAAGGGCTCAAAGGTCTACTCTAAAATCTCAAATATGACCTGCCTTGGTTCAGAAAATTTAACATTCTATAGAATGTTAAGTTAAAGCAAGACACTCTGTGGTAGAAATTCATCACATCTTATAGCAGTCAGGTTGCACCTGAAGGGTGATGACCCTGGTTTCTGTACCTGACAGTCCCACAGATTGTGTTGGGATGGTGGTTACTACCTTCCTACCCTGAGCACCACTTCATGAAGGGATAGGACTTGCAGAAATGGACATGTGTATTCTAGAAGTCCCACCACAACATAAGCTCTTTTAGAAGTGTGGCACTTGCCTTGCAAGCATGAGGAAAAGAGTTTAAATCTCCAACATCCACATAAAAAACTATGCATGGCTGTGCATGCCTGTAATGCCAGCATTGGGGATTACAGATGGGTGGATCCCAGCTCTCTTTTTAATCAACCTAACCAAAAACATGACGAACTTCTACTTCAATAAAGACCCTGCCTGAAGGCAATATGGCAGAGAGTGAGTGACAGAGGAAGGCACCCAATATCATGGCCTTTGCATGTGTGTGTGAACATGGGCATGTATACCACATATACATATATAAATAAAATAAACTTAACAAAAGAACTATGTCAAATGGAGAAAGGATTGCTATATAGGGCAAAAAAGGAAATGTTCATGCAAGTTTAAACATATTTTTAGTTCTCTGACTAACTGTGACAGAAACTAAACTAACAGGTGACCACTGGGAAGCATTATTCACATACTTTTCTTTTAGTGTGATATGCAGATTTTAGCTAGACCACTAGGATAATAAGAATCAATAGAATACTTTACAACCTTTGGTTCCATTAGGTATGAACAGGTGACTAAATAGTAGCTAATGGTATTCAAGTATAAGACAGTGTAAGAACCTTCTCGATGTTCTGAAAGTCTTTTCTCCTCCCAAAGGCTAGGACTGGGACTGAGAACATGGGCCAGATAACTGAACTATAACAGTCATAGTAAAACTTAGGCACCTCCTTAGGACACAGACCATAGAGAGATAGGTAGCATTCAGGCTTCTGGTGGCTTGAATGCAGCATAGGTTTGTTATTTAGAAAATAACAATGTTCAGACACTGTTATGGACTTTTTGCACACATAGTCAAACCACCCTGAAACATTATCTTCAAGAAAGCTTTTTTTTCCCCGGGGTAACACATGGTTTCAGAGAATATATTTCTCGACACTTTAAACCCCACTCATTCTTACTCACCTTTATACTTGGATAAGATTTTAACACTTCCATTACTTACTTTTCCAGACTCCATCAGAGGTAAGCTGTGAGGAGATCCCCTTTCTACCAACCGAACTCTGTAAGTAGAAATACATACAATTCAGTGGGCTTTTTGGACCACATCATTATCTTTGGCCACCTTTACTACATGGGCTTGGTAGGCCATCAAGGTAAATTAATTTTTATTATTACCCCATAACAAAGGTGGAAGTTCCAGAGAGGGCTACTGATAGCAGAATCAATAACACCCTGGCAAGGACAAATGGCATGAACACATCTGTAGTGACCAGAGACAGGAGATGGAGTCAAATTTGCCCCCACCTGAAAAACAACTGGAAAAATGCCTCTGCACTTAAAGGGGAAGGAGGAGCAGCAAATGCTAGGTGCCCAGGCCATGAATTTTAGGCCTATAGTTAGTACAGTTCTGCTTGGGTTCAGACAACATGCTGAGGAAATCAATGCCTGTGGGCTTAGTAGCCTGCTAAACTAAGAGTGCCTAACTGAAGAAACAGTGAAAATCCTTTCCAGAAGGGAGAAGTTTTCAGCCTAAAGCATTGTTAATGGTAACTTTGGAGAACAGTTGAGAAGACTTTGGCTGACCATGACCAGAGATGGCTCATTGTACTTCCAAGGTTCTACCTTTCAGGCTCTGGGATCTTCACCACACATTTTTCTTCCTTACCAGTTAATCAAAGACTAGATGTTGTTCACTTACCTACAAGGCAATTTTATGTGTGTGTGCTTCTATATATGTATGAATGACATGTGTGTGTGCAGAGGGGGAGGAAAGGAAGTCAGAGGTCAACAACTTTTTTTTTTTTGAGTCACAGAATTTCATTAACCTGGAGTTTGCTACATAGGATAGGCTATCTGGCCAGAAAGCCAGAGATCTACTGTCTCTGCCTTCTCGGTTCTCAGGGCTGTTAATATAAACGTGTCACCATGCCAGACTTTTTGACAATCTCTATTCACACAAAACAAAGGAAAGTGAGTGCTTGCAAATACTTGAACAGAACCATAATTTGGACCTGCAGCTGGGAAAAGAAAGAGCTGCGAGCTAAGTTGTGGTTAGGGCAACATCAGATCACAAGACATTTTCTCTGTATGTGCTTTATCATCACATCCCTCCAAGATACAGTATACAGAATACTTTTATCCCTACACACTAATAAAATGTAGCAAAGGCCACAGGAGGGGAAAACAAACAAATAAACATACAAAAAAAAAACAGAAGAGGCAATGGAACACACATCAAAAGGCTATAATTTCCTGAACAAATGGAGAATCCCACAACTACCAACAAGGTGATCTGCCATCACTCCAATGCTAATGCTCTGCACAGTGACTCTGAACTCTTGAGTTGAGACCTAGGGAAGACCTGAGCTCTGCACTGACTTCCTCACCATGAGAACACTTGCTGACACTGCCAGGCTACTGGGTGGGGCAAATGAACTAGAATATGGTAAGTCCATCCAGGGCCTCAATTACAGTCTCTGTGTTACACAGGCTAGTGGCTGTTACTAATAACTTTTCATTTAGAAAAGATTTATATGACTGATTTATAAGAGAGGTGGGCCAGCTGGAGAGTGGGAAAGGGCTTCACGTTTAGAAAGGCTAAGGTCTGTTTAGGAGGAGCTCAGCCGTGTCACTGGGCTGCATGTTTCCACCATTCATGCTTAGGACAAGGGATATTTGAAGAGGATGAGAAATGTGAACAATACAGCTTTCATGAAGCACCAAGGAAAGGGTTTGGAAGCAAGTTCCCTGGAAGACTGGGGCTCACCTCAGGGAAGGAAAACGGAAATTCTTATCAAAATACCCACGAGTGAGATTCTACAAAAGGCAATTTTCCTTTAGTTTTCTCCATGGGGACAGCTATCTGATTTTCAAGTATACTTCAGAGTATATTTTCAAGTGTTGGTTAATCAGAGAAATCACATAACATCACAATCCTGTGATCACATTCTAGCATCAAGTTCAGTCAAACATTGAGTTAAAGACTTTCCCTGTCTGAAGAGAACCAGTACTGAAATAAAGGAGGAAAAGAAGCTAATAATTAAGATGAAAAACAATCTCATCTAATCTCAAGGCATCTGTCAGTCACTCTAGACAATAGGTCACAGGAATCAAGTTAAGAATGGTATAAAATACAGAGCAGTGTGACTGCCTGTGTATAATTCTTAGGACAGTCATTTGTCAGAGGTCATTGCTCAGCAAAGAAGCATGTGCAATATTGATGCCCCAGCTCCCATCTGCTAGAACCACAGGCCACAACAAGTAGACCACAGACCAACATCTTGTGGTCAAGGCAACATACCCCAAATCTTCCCAAGGAATCCTGAAGTACACTTGGAAAAGTATGCAGGAATACTGGCACATAAACCACAGAAGTACAAATTCATATCAGTATGTGCACACACATACATAGAATACCTGTTTGCATATAACACACAGCATTCCCAATATATCAATGAGAACCACATAACACACCTTTACACACATTTAAGTCCTCACTTGCTTATAATACCTTCTTTACAATCATGGGCTTACATATGCAACTCATTGATAACATACTTCCTAGAAGCTCTTACAATTTCAACACACAATACCCTTGAGTTTATGTGCACAATGCAGAATACTCACACCACACATATACACATATATACAGAACTCATTCTACTCACACAGTGCACACCAGGGATCAAGCTAGCAAAACACCCCAGTCAAACAAACATTGTCTTCGATTTTCCCCTTGTTTCTCCTATCCTGCTGCTGATCAATCATAAGTCCACTGAGATGTCCTTTTCTTTGTCCACTATTTGTGGGAATCACTGGGTAGTGATTAGTCTAGAATCCATGTTTTGATTTCATTCATTTCTGTCTTCCTCTCAGGATGATTCCTGTGGAGCCCAGGCTGATCAAACTTGTTATGTAGCTGATTTTCCGCTCTTCCCAATTCCTCCTCCCAAGCGTTAGGATTATTACATGTACCACTACCTCCAGTTTATAAAGTAATAGGGATGGAACACAGGGTTTTTTACACGCTAAACTAAGCTAGTGCTCTACACCCCCAGCCCTAGAATTCATACTGTTCTAACCACACCCGTTAATCATTACTTCAGTTTACAAGAACTGATGGAAGCAAACAAATCTCCACTCTAGACCTTTGCATTAATACTGGGTAAGGATTTGACAGCCCATTAAAACTGTTTATTTTTTTTCATGGTAGTGCTTTTTTTAAATTTTATTAGATTTTTTTTTAAAAATACCAACTCAAACTCCCACTCCCTCCCCTCCTCCCATCCCTCCACACACCCTTCCACCCTATTCCCATCTAATCTTAAGAGAGGTAAGACACTTTGCTTTGTGGAAGGTCCAAAGCCCTCCTTCTAGCAAGGTATACATCCAAAGAGAATAGGATCCCAAAAAACCAGTACATACAGCAGATGTCTGAGAAATATTTTTCTTTCCTAAAGATGGAACAATTCAAGTGCTTAAGAAAAGATCAAACTGAAAGAGATTGAATTATTATTCATTTTAAATAAATACACAGTAAATAATACCTTTAAAAATGAATAACTTTCAAATATCCCCTGAATATTTTCCCTTGTATATGTGGTAATTAAATTTATTCTGGAAACTAGAGGAATATGTATCTTCATTATGTGAGGCAGAAATGTTCTCCATGACAACCTGGCTACAAATGCATATTGCCAAATCCCTAACATTTGGGCTACAAGAATAAAATGTGTATTAAACACAGAGACATAAAACCAAGCTTAAACGGTTAATGACTCTATTTAATCACTTGTTTCCGTAGAACGGACCTACTTAGATCTTGATCTCAGTCTCTAAGCTAGCTTGCACCTAACGGTCCTCTCTACTTTCCCACAGTGCATAGCATACTGAAAAACTAAGCTTTCCCAGGCTAATTAAGTGATAATTGGGCAGGTGTCTTGACACTCCCAAGTGAATGTCCCATTAAATCAATAGGTAAAGTAATTAATCCTTATGACAGATCCTCACCTAGCTGTAATGAGAAAACCACTAGCCTACTTTAATAGGAACACCAGAAGAATGAAAGAATAGCATTTTTAACAGCCCTCTTATTTCACTGCCTTCCAGCTATTGGCATTCGGTTTTCTCTGAGGGTAGCATGTTTGGGTATTGTGCATGAAGACATTAGGCCTTTGTAGGGAAGATTTACTTTACTACTAGAATTTCTACCTTCTCTCTGCCCAAGGCTCCCAGCATGTCTCAACTTACCCTAAGAACATCAGAGTTATTGTCTCCCCCCACAAACCCCAGCTATTACAGGTACCTGCAAAGACTCATTTTACTGTTCTCATCCTAAATACAGGGAAATTGAAAGCCTAGAGCTAATACCCTATCCCAGGGTCATAAATAAGGAGGATATCTAGACTTGGGCTTGTCCAATCCCAGGGCCACTATATCACAGGTGATGCAATACAAAGTATATTTTACATATATTGATTAAGGTCAAAGGCAATGCTAAAGATGTAAAACCTGGGTGATTTTATTTCCTTCTTGGAAGAGGTGGCTTCAATGTAGAGGAGATTGTATTTTAGCTGAGAATGATGGACTCAGTTTCTCACAAGGTTACAAGAAAAATATCCCTGGGGGAAGCCATGGGGGAACCCCAAAAATGTAGATGAGGCTGTCAGTGTGTCTGGATGTCAGGAAGGTGGACCTTCACTGACAGGTGAATGAAAGATGAAGATGATACTGAGATTTTATGTAGTAGGTCAAGGAAAAAGGTCCTAGGCAGATGGACTCAAGTGGACAAAGCAGGTACATAGTAAATGTCTATCTATTGAAAAATACAGTGGAGGATGGATCTGAAAAGATAACTCATTTAATAAACCCAAGTTTTATCCCCAGAACAAATATTAAAAACTGATCATGATAATAAGCAATTATAATACTTCCAACGCTGGGAGTTGGAGGCAGAAGTATCCCTAGAACTCATTGTCCAGCCAGTAGAGCAAATGTGGTAAGTTCAGTGAGTGATACTGTAGCCAAAACCAACCAACCAACCAACCAACCAACCAACCAACCAACCAAAGAAACAAAGGTGAATATAACCTGAGTAATGGCATCCCAAGCTGTTCTCTGGCCTTCCACGTGTATATTCACATGAGAGTTCTCATTTGCACGAGTACATACACAAACATGTACATGTACACAGACATGCACACATACCCACAGTAGAAATATAAGGAAAGTGAGTTGCAGAGTCATGGAGGTATCTCAGTCTCAGGATGTGGAGAAGAGTTGCCAGCATAGAGCAAGAGAAGCGGGTACATCTAACAGAAAAAGTAAACTGAAAGGCCTGAGGCAGACCTGAATGAAGGTAGAAGGGTAAGATCTCAGGAGATACTCTGGGGGCTGAGGAATAGTCCTCAAATTTTCTCTGATAGAGAAGAGAACTAAGCAGGTTATTTTAGGGAAACTGCACTGTATCATTCCCAAGCTCTTAGAAGGTCCTTAAGCACAGTCCACCATGCTGATATGAGGTCTGGGGACTGCCCAGACACAGCCCCTTAGTCTAAGGTATTCCATGCAGGAGGAGCTGTGGTCCAGCAGTCCATCAAGGGCAACATCATTCCTGATCATCACAAATGATGACATTATCCAGTGAGTTTAATAATACATAGCCCTTGAGCAATTTCCAGTACACAACTCACTATCATGTCTGCTTCTAATTATTTTAATATGAGCAAAGCATCCTAGGTAGGCAAGACTACTGACTTGAAATTAGGACAAGTGTCACCCATAAGGTCTTGGTCAAGATTACAGAATTAGACAAAGGGCTCATCTTTGACACAGTCCTCCTGCTCTTTCCAGGAGGACAGTGCTGATCTGATACTGAACATAGATTACTTCATCAATATATACCATGCAGACCACCATTTCATAGCACTTTCTCTATACCCTGCCCTTCTCAGTAAGGAGATTTATCATAAGAAAACAAATGATGGGTTAAAAAGATAGATAAA
Source organism: Microtus ochrogaster (assembly GCF_000317375.1). Lineage (NCBI taxonomy): Eukaryota > Metazoa > Chordata > Mammalia > Rodentia > Cricetidae > Microtus > Microtus ochrogaster. The sequence continues at coordinate 18,517,258 of NW_004949100.1, read as the reverse complement.
TATAATAGATACAATTAATAGATAAAGACAGTTCTTGAAACATGAATTCTTTCACTTTTTTTTAACTTGGACACACATGTACTAGGTCACTAAAAAGGGAGGAAGGGAGAAATGGAGAAAGAGGAGAGAACTCATACCTGTCATGTCTCAGGGCTCTCATGTCAACATAGACAGTGGTAGGGTCAGGTCCTGATGTCCCCTATAAACAACAACAGGGTATGGTTAACCTGTTTGCAGGGAAAGAAAATATGTCTATACACCCTACTAACTGGTAAAACATCTGGTTTTTTATTCCCAAAGGAACATTTTAGGATCACACTGGCCCTTCAAAAAGTTTGACCCTATTTATGTATATATAGCAAGAAAAGGGGGGTACTTGTTTTACTAGAAAATGTTTGGCTGCAAAAGTGGTTTGTCAAAGATATGAAGTGTCTTGCTAAGAATTTTTCACAATATGCATTCAGAAAGGCTATTTTTAGACCTTCAGATACTGAAGCAGAAGCGTGACAGGAGTTGACAGATTGAGGAGGAAGATACAAGAGATAATTATTTTGTTCCTTTTAGTCCTGCTTGTGCCTCCAGTCTCAGAAGGCTATTTTTGTCTGTGACATAAGTCAGGGAAGTTCTATGTTTCCCAAAGTCAGCTGAGCAGTAAGTACTCTGAGCTGTCTTCATTTAACATAGTAGTCCAAAAATCTCATCTTGGCATCACAAATATCTTCTAAAAATATATGGGACTGACTTCTGACCAATGGCCTCTGCTCACTATTATTACTGAAATGACATAATATTTTACATTTAGTGTTAAAGCAATGCAATACCGAGGTTGAAAAAAAAAAACTATGGTAAATACTAGAGATTTGTGAAAGGGGTGGGAGAAGTTAAGCCCTTCAGAATTTACATAAATTGTACTATATTTCTTTAAGAAAGAATCTCAATTTTGCACCACAAGTATGTTTAAATGTAAGAATGAATAACAGCTTTGCTGGCATGATGATGCATGCCTTTCACCCCAGTGCTCAGGAAGCAGGGGCAGAAGCAGGTAGGTATTTTTTAAGTTTCAGGCAAACTAGGGTTACATAGTAAGACCCTACCTAAGACAAAACAAATCATTACTTTTTTGTTCTAATACTCTGTGATAGTAGTCAGTGGGGTCCCACCACTGAGAGCAGGAGAAAACAAAACCATGCAAGTAAGACTTGTATGCTTATAGTGATAGTGTCCTACAAAAAATATTCTTTCTAGCTTGTAATTATTCAATGGATCTGTGATATAGAGGAGCAGGTAGTGAGACACTGTCCAATGCAGTGAACAATGTGAGACTCAAAACCATAGGTGATCAATTAAAAACAAGAAAGGCATAAAACAAGTCCTGAAAAGTGGACAATGGTGGGAAATGGAAGTAGACCCAATCTACCCTAGGTGGTGCCTCTGCCACAGACCTGTAGAACACCTGTCCATTTCTGCATTGCACTTCCAGCATGTTCCAGTGTTGGAGGCTAGAAACGCAGGAGGTAAGGAAATGGGTATGAACTGGTGTGATGAACAAAAATGTCCCCTACCTGCTCGGCCAGTGTCCACAGCCGGTGGGGCTACAAGCAGCAGGAGGGTGGGGACAAGAAAAAAGGAAAAGACAACAGGCCAATAGACACAAAACACAAAGGACACACATAGGAGAGACACACACAAAAGAACACAACAATTTAGAATGGGATGAAGAAAAGGGAGGGATGGGGTAGGGAAAGAGAATGCAGAAAGCAAGGAACAAAGTAATAACAAGGTCAAAACAATGTCAAATATGGAAACCATTAAAATTAACCATACTATACTGTTAAAGGTGGAAAAACTGAAAAGATGCCAACATATCCACAGAGCACAGAAGAGAAGTAGAGGACAGATCATGGCATGTTAGTTGTGGCAGTATCTTTATCAGAAAAGTAGATGGCATGTCTCAACAGTGTCTTTATGGTGCTTTGAGTTTCCTCTTTCCTATGGCACTTGCAAGCATATATCTTAATGGTTCACCTCAAAGTATATGTTTCATTAGTTTAATCTACTGACTTCATTGAAACATTTTTTAAAAGATGTATTCTATTTTAAATTATGTGTGTGCATGTGTCTGCGCCTGTGAATGTAGACACTAGCGGAGAACACAGGCTCTGAGAACCAAACTCAGGTCTTCTTCAAGAGCAGTAAGTGCTCTTAATCTCTGAGCCACCTTTTCAGCTCCTTAAATAATTTTCTCATTATGACAGTGAGGATAAGTCTTTACATTTCCAACTATGGTACCCCATCCTATTTATAAGATTAGTAAAAGAAAAGCATCAGAGGTACATTTGAAGTATGAAGCTATCAAGTACCAGGCTCTTAGACTGTATATTTGCTCCTTTCTCTTTACACATGGAGTTTGACATCAGCCTGGGCTACAGGAGACCCTGCCTTAAAACAAAAACAAAACAAATTAAAAAAAAGTTTAAATTTTTAGGGAGAGTGGAGGTGGGACAGTCTGGGCAAAAGACAGTGGAAATCTAGCTAATTCACTGTACTGTCATCTGCCAGGCTGTGCCACTAGTTGTCAAACTGGTCAGTGGAATGAGATTCTCAGGGACCAGTCAAAGACTATGTTGCTTGGTTTTGAAATGTTTACTGGAACATGGCTCATTTATTTATACACTGTCTGTTTTTGCTTTGAGCTGAGTCTTCTGAAAAGACCACATCAACACCAGACCTAACTTCCTCACTCTGAGCCTGTAGAAAAACGTGCCCAGTGAAGGCTCCTTTTCAAGGGCTGGTAAGCAACATGCAATCGCTCAGGCTGGAGAGTGGTGCAGCTTTGCTGTTCTCACTGATCGTAAATGACAAGCTTGGGTCCTGGATTCTTGGTTCAAAGCATAGTCTGAAACCCAGGAATTTTTCTTGACTGTAACAAAGAACAAATCAACTGATGGAGGATCCAGGTTCTGTAATCTCAGATCAGAGACTTAATTACCAAGGACAACAAACAGCAGAAGACAGCAAGAAAGTTGTAGCTGACAGTGACTAACTCTCCAGAGCACACAAAAATTTCTGACAACATTTTATTTTTATTTGTTTTTTTGTTTTGTTTTGTTTTGTTTTGTTTTTCGAGACAGGGTTTCTGTAGCTTTGGTGCCTGTCCTGGAACTAGCTCTTGTAGACCAGACTGGCCTCGAACTCCCAGAGATCCGCCTGCCTCTGCCTCCGGAGTGCTGGGATTAAAGGCATGCGCCACCACCGCCTGGCAACACTTTATTTTTAACTTCTCTCATCTAAGAACATGGCAGAGGAAAACAAGTGACTTCAAAGTTCAAATTAATTAAACTCTTATTTTATCTATTTGTTTTATGCTGAGTGAGTTATACTGCCCTTTGAGCATTTCATTTTGTTCTCTTTAATGATCAATGACTCTTATTTCTATCATTGTGATGACTGTATTTCTCCTTCTCTGTGGGAGTTTCAAATTTCAAGTTTTAAGGTTGACTAGAACTATTACATTGATTTAATTCCACAGAGTTATTTATAGATAAGCTTTCCTCTCAGACAAATAACTCATCCTATGTAATAAAAAGCCAGTATTCATATTTAAGTTTCTTTTATTTTTGCCCCATAATGAGAAAACCACTGAGGTCTCCATAGGGAGATGGAAGGCATTATTTTCCTTTCTCTTCCTTTAATGAAAAGAGAATGCTAATTTTTATGTTACATAGCTAATGCAGAGAGTTTCTCTGCTTTAAATAGCAGTCAATGCTATGGAAAATTGTTCCCAGCATAGGTTAATAACAATGACACTGTTTAATGATCCTATAAAAACTGATGTTAAGTTGGGAATAGTGGCCCACCCCTTTAATCCTAGTACCCAGAGGCCAGTTTGGTCTACATAGAGAGTTCAGGGAAAGCCAGGGCTACATACTAAAACCCTGTCTCGAAAGAAAGGAAGGAAGGAAGGGAGGAAGGGAGGAAGGGAGGAAGGGAGGAAGGGAGGAAGGGAGGAAGGGAGGAAGGGAGAAAGGGAGAAAGGGAGGGAGGGAGGGACGGAAGGAGGGAGGGAGAGAAATTGATGCTAAAGCTAATTAAAAACTAAAGAGATAGTTTGCTTTTTACAGTATCTATATTCATCGTAAACTCAATAAATCAAAATTAAACCATTTTTATAGCTCAAGATTCTAAGAAATACCATTCATAAAAATTATAAATGGCTCATTTTTATAGATTTCTTTGTTTTTATTTCATATCTCTGCCAGTTAGCAAAGTCTACTTAACCTCTCTAGCTTTCTTTTAACCTCTCTAGCTTTTCTCTCATCATAAAAACCAATGATTGAACTTTATCATGAATATGGGAGGATCTAACTAGAAGCTGTCCTAATAAAAAGGTCCAAAATATTAATAACACTCCCCATTTTGTCTGTCTGTCTGCATGTTCTTACCGAGCAAAGCCTAAATGGCCATTTTCACTTGTAAGAACAATACACTTGATGAGGAATCACACTACGAGTGAATTTTGGAGAAATTCAGAAGTGCTATGTTTTTTAGATGGGACACTAAGCTGTGGTCAAGCAAGTATTCATTTAGCTGATACAATGTAATTCCTGCTCAGAAATGACAGCATCAGTGTATATGAGAGTGTGTTGAACCCTAAAGAAGGTCATCAGTGAAGCTGTTCCCCAGCACAACTGCTTACAGAAGACATGACAGAGAGTGTGGAGAATAAAAGGAAGAGGAATGAAGGCCCTTGAACCTATGGAGTCTGAAAGGTTTCAGAAGGGACCGGGAAGGGGACACAGCCTCTGCAATGCAGATGGTGAACAGCCAGTTTTAGGCAAAAACATTGCAGATAAAAGTGTGAGCAAGCAAAGGCATGGATGAACTCCACAGAAGAGAAGGTTGTTCAACATAGGACTGCCTACGGGTAGAGATATGTGAGGCTGGGTACTGAAAATAGCTGGGTGAAGAAGATGCTTGTAAAATAAAGACAGACCCATAATTTATGCCTTCTAAAGTTTAATGTTTAAAATTGCATTCATTTATTGTGTACAGTGTGGGAGAATGCTGAATACATGGACCGTGGTGCATGGGTAAAGATCAGAGGACAGCCTGTGAGAGTTCTCTCCTTCCACCACATGGCTCCTAGAGATTAAACTCAGTCCATCAGTCTCGACAGTAAGAAAGCATCTTTATCCACCTAGTCATTTCTCTGGCTCCCTTTTAAACTTTAAAATGGCATGCTATCTGATATATTTGCATATATGTGTATACAATTAGAGATAGGCTTGTTGAAGCCACAGGACAACCTCAAGTATTCTTTCTCAGATACTGTCCACTTCTCTTACAAACAGGGTCTTTCATTGGCTTGGAATTTGCCAACTAGACTAGGCTGGCTGGCTAGCAAGGCCCTAAGATTCTCTGGGGTTTTACTTCTTTGGTGTTGGGATTACAAGTATGTATTACCTAGCCTAGATTCCTTTTTAATGTGGGTTCTGGATTTGAACTCAGATCCTTGCAAGGCAAGCATTTTAAAACCGAGTCATCTCTCCAGCCCCTTCAGATACATTTTAAATGGTATTTATCAGTGTCTGTTCAGCACTAGAGGGGGGAAAAAAAGCATGATTTCATCTTTGAGTATTCAAGTCACTATTCAGGCCTTTTAGTTCTGTAGTTTTAAAAAAAAAATCCACAAAAAAAAATAAAAATAAAAAAAAATCCAAATCTATAAAGCACATAAAAGCCTAAAAGGCTAGGAAATCCCCTAAAAATGACATCATTAATTTTACAAAGCATTTCCCAAGAAGCAGATTTTTTTTAAAGTGAATTTAAATGTACTTTATTTTTAGACAACCTACATGACATGTTTCAACCACCCACGGAGACAGTGGGGCTGATCTATTGGGAGCTCACCAATGCCAGCTGGATTGTGACTCGAAAAGCAGGGGATAAACCCAGACTCTCTGAATATGGCGGACAATGAGGGCTGCTGAGAAGCCAAGGACAATGGCACTGGGTTTTGATCCTACTTCTTGTTCTGGCTTTG
>NW_004949100.1:18482113-18510970 GCF_000317375.1 Microtus ochrogaster | reverse complement strand
AAAAAAAAAAAGAAAAGAAAAAAAAAAGGAAAAAAGAAAAAAACAATGTCTCCACTCCTCCACTCCAGATAAATCATGGTCAAAATAAGAGCTCAAGGTGAAATCGGTCCCATGTAAAGGAGCAGACTTTTTAAAGCCCAAATTCACATGGTTGAAGCTCCCTTTCAAGCCTGCTTAACTACTGTATTAGAGAGATCAAATCTCGTCATTGTACTAGCTGATTATCCACTGAGGGGTTGGAAGTATGGTGATCAGAAATGACCATTGACTGACAGCACACGTTCCCACTGATGTGCTAATATTATGTGTGCTGGTGATTTTGGTCTTCCAAAGAGAAGCCTTAGTTTTCTCACCATCTTTAACATTTAGGAAGAATTCTGGGAAAACCTCCAGAATATCTTAGCTTTTTATGCTTCATTTTGCACATTGATCTTCCTCATACCTTATTTCACACTCTGTCTTGTTCTAGAGAAAATACTATGGGGATGAAGATAAAGATTTCTGCCCTCCAAACTATGTGCTTCATGGGCTTTCTTTGTTTAGTAGCCTCATCAGATAATTTTTAATTTTATAAAATAACAGAACATGAATATCCAGTGAACAGGCCTTCCCCAGAGCTTCTGCACCACCCCTTACTCCTTTACTATTACCTAGATATATTTTATAGCTCCATCGTTTTTGTGAATATGATGTATGTTGCAAACTGACATCTGTCCAAAAACTTCTGTGATCACCCACCCTAAAGTACCTGCCTTTGACCAAGTCACTCTTTATTCTTTCATCCTCCTCAATAACAAAAGATACTCACACTTTCTGGAAAGAAAAAAAAAAGATTTATGTTTCAACTGTTCATCTCACTGACAGTAAGAAATATACCCCAAGGAAAAGAACTTTATCACTGGTTAGTTTCTGGTAAATTTTACCTTGGGTGGCAGAAACCAAGAGCATAGATGGACCACCTTTTCCGAGGTATAGAGGCTTAACTGTATGAGAACTTATGAGTCGCTGCCCCGCGCCACAGCCTTCTGGGAAGTACCAGAATGGCACATCTCTTGTTACTTTTCAAAAACACAATAATTTTTTAAAAAATAAAAAATGCTTTTAAATTATAAATACATCCTAAACTGGTCGCAGCACACTAGTGTCCAGTGATGATCTTGAGTGTCTCATCTCCGGCCCACTTTACTCAAGAGCTGGGATTACAGGTGTGCATCACCATGCTTGCTTACATGCAGAGTACAAAGCCCAAGAATTTGTACATACTATAATATGCCATGCTACCTAGGAGCTAGCTGCTCAGCCCTACAAAAGTTAATTCTGTAGCAAAATCTGGTCAGAATGGTCTTGTCATCTGGCCTTGACAAGAGATTGCAGGGCTGTTTTCCTTTGTATATCATTTACTTTAATTTCTACTATCAGACATTTTGATATTTCTAACTTAATAGGAAATTACATTTGTAAGACGAAAACCTAGCTAAAAATTAAATGAATACATGGAAAAAGTGAAAAAGTATAAAAATGCTTGAAAATTTTTCCAAGACCCACAAACAAGGCCTACTGGTGATGATACAGTTCAAGTTAGTTAGCCATACTTATGAGGGTTTTTTTAAAAGAAAATAAAAATACATTACTATCTCCCATTATAAAATTAATACTTCACTTGCTCAACATTTTATCAACATATTTATCAAATAACCAGTAGGTGCCAGGTGCATAAGAAGCAAGGATCTTACACAATGTTTCATTTCAAGTAATTAACCTATTTAAGGGAAAACTATAACTCTGTGTGTACACATGTATATACACATTTAAGTTTTGGAATTAATATGTTAACTCTATGTCCTATAACTTCTCCTGGGAAGACATGAACAAATGTCTATTTACACCAAAAAGGACACAAACAAATGCCCAATGAATTGATTCAAAGTTTAGCTTACTGAATCAATGAGTTTATTGGGTTTACTAAAAGGAACTCAGGTGAGGAGTCACAGGAGAATGGATGGCTTAGGCAACTGCTTCACCACAAAGTCCACCTCATCATGGGCGATCACTTTCGAATGTAACATTCCCAGAACTGCCTACAGAACTTGTAGGCAGCTCCGCTGAAGACTTTCCTCTCTTCAGCAATTATTTATCACTTATGGAAGAAGTCCTGTAGTGGCTCATAAGCCAGACACTTCAGGGCAAAGATATACATACTACCTTCATTCTCTGTAAGACATCTTAAAACACTGTGCATCTAGGTGGACAGATAAAAATGAAAGACTGGGGAATTAATAAGTATGTTCACTGCATGCCTTTATCTGAAAATTTTCAGTTTTGGAAAGTAAAGAGCCACAGAGCTTTCCCTTCTGTTGCAGTAATTAATGCTAATGGGGAATCCCTTCACAGCTTTCCCTCCCCTCATTTGTGAGCATTACTGTAGTCAAGATCCTGCTCCCACCAACGCCCTCTCTCATGGCTGTTCTGCTCAATAATGTGCCATCACAAAGAGGACGTAGAGGTGTCCCATTGTGCTACTGCTGCACATTCCTGTAATAGGTAGATTTTTGTGCGTCCCACTTCTAGTACAAAGCATAGTTAATCATGTATGATAACCAGTAAATGATATTAGGAAAATAATTGATTTTGTTTCTAGATAAAATTGGATTTTATTCTTTCTTGGAGAACATCAGCAAACTGGTCAAATAATATGACCTAAGTACTCTTTCTTGAGATGAAGTTCCTTTCCTTATACCCAATAGCTGTACATTTTTGTTACTAGCTATCTAGACAGAATAATAATGACCTTTTCATACATATAAACAATATACTTTATCACATTCACCCCTTTCACTCCTTCTTGATCCCCTCCCCCTCCTGCTATCTCTTCCCTCCAAAAATGACTCCATTCTATTTTTATGCCCCTTTTTGTAGGAAAAAATCAAAATTAGATTCTACATATGAGAGGAAATACTTAATATTTGTTTTTGTAAAACTGGTTAGTTTAATTTTAATATAATGATCTCCAATTTTATGCAAGTCCTGAAAATGAAGTAATTTCATTAGTCTTTATGGCTAAAGCATACTCTATTGTGTGTATACACACACACACACACACACACACACACACACACACACACCATCCTTCACATTTATCACATTTTGATATAGGAGAAAATATAAACACTTCAACAGTAAAAAAAAAACAAGATAAATTCATATAAGAAAAAAGACTGGGGGCTGGAGAGATGGCTCAGTGGTTAAGAGCATTGCCTGCTCTTCCAAAGGTCCTGAGTTCAATTCCCAGCAACCACATGGTGGCTCACAACCATCTTTAAAAGAGGTCTGGTGTTCTCTTCTGGCCTGCAGACATGCACACAGACAGAATATTGTATACACAATAAGTAAATAAATATTTAAAAAAAAGAAAAGAAAAAAGACTTTCCAATAATAGGAGAAGATTGAATTTGGATTTGGAGTGGAATTTACTTACTTAGTATTTCCATTTTTTAAAAAAAGTATACAACCAATTTGAAGGGAAGAAAGAAGGCAACAGGGAACACTTACAAAGTAATTTTTCACAAGCTGTTTGTCGCTACTTTCTGCTCTAATCTCCTCCGAGGTGCCCGTGTGTATTTCTTTGCCCCTTTGCATAATGGCTAAATCCAAACATCTAACATGGACAAGAATGTTCTGAGATTCACCCAGAAGCAGACTGCAGCAGCCCTCTTTGGGAATATCAATGGCAGGGAAAGTGAGAACAAAGGAAACGAGGTATAGGTAGGGACTGATGGTCACTTGCTGTCCTGCAACTGCTGAGTCCATCCTTTGCTGTGTGCTCAGGGAACACCTTGCACTCCATTGAGGACTGCTAAGCACGGAAGGGAGCACTCAAAGAGGGTACTCATTTACTCTTCTCCGGCAATCTTAATCTTGCATCTCCAAGCCTTCACAGGTGAGTGTATAAAAAAGGGAAAGGAATAGTGAAGGGAACCAAGAAGTGGACTAATGAAGAAAAGGAAAACCACCACCATTTCCTTTGCCATGGTCAGTGCCAGGCTTCTTTTGGAGAGCTGCCTCCCTCCCAGCTATTTCATAGAAATGTAGTCTTTTTGTTTCTGTGTTGCTATGGCAGCAGCAACTTCCCAGACCTGCTCAACATAATGAAATTTTCCCTCCAGAAATTACTGCCTACACATGAATCCACATAGATCAGCGGTTCTCAACCTGTGGGTCCTGATCCCTTTGGGCGACAGATGACCCTTTCATAAGGGTTGCATATCAGATATTCTGTATATCAGATATTTATATTATGATTCATAACAGTAGCAAGATTAAAGTTATAAAGAAGCAATGAAGTAATTTTTTGGTTGGAGATCACTATAGCATGAGGAACTGTATTAAAGGGTCATAGCATAAGCAAGGTTGAAAACCACAGTCAGATGATTTTCTTGTATGTAATTTTTGAAATAAAAGTCTAACAGCCCAATTTTGGTCAAGAGCTACTGTTGTGTCAAAGTTAAAGCATGACAGGGCAGAGTAAGTGCTGTGAATAATGGCTATACATGCAGTCTCCAGTTAAAAACAGAAAAAGAAACAAGTGTGTAACAATCACATCTATGTGATGAAAAGAAATGCATCTAATGCAGGTAAGCACCTGCCCAAGGAAAATTCACTCAACAGGTCTGCACTGTGCACCTGTCATTGAGGCTCACTCTTCTGACACAGCACTTACTGGTTTCAATGAACTTACCTGTAAGCAAATTGCCAGGTTCACTCTACAGCCAAAGGAAGTGCTAACAGCCCGTGGGTGGAGTCCCAAGTCCTTAAAGAGCTTTGAGAAAGACTGTGTAAGGGCAATTCGGGGACGTTCTTCTGCCACAACCACACAGGTTCTTACTCGGGACAAGTCCAGTCCTCGTGCCTGGAAATAAGGGCAGGGACACTAAGAAAGTGTTCAATATGTGTAACCTAGACACCCTTTTACTCAGAATCGCACAGGAATGATGAGACTCCAACATTGTTCTTCAATCTAATACCATCGAATCTAAATAAACCACTCTAGGTTAGTGCAATAAAACTAAACCAACCAACCAGCTGAACAAACAAACAACAAAAGCACAGGACAAAACCATACTGATATTCAAAATGTCAAGATGTCACTGAAAACATGTTTGAAGCAACAACAAGAATTGTAAAGAAATGGGTGAGACAAGCACTCTCTTTCGGAAGAGCAAGCATTACTGTGCATTTTTCTGGGAATGACCTAAGAATTTACATACAGTGAGGCTAGAAAGACGGCTCAGTGGTTAGAGTGCTTGGAGGTCTTCTAAAGGACCCAGTTCAGTTCCATTACCCACATCTTACAGTTCACAGCTGTCAGTAACTCCAGCTCCAAGGGACTAACACTCTTTTATGGCCTCCACATGTACCAGGAAACATGTAGCATGTTCAAGGAAGAACACATGCATGTACACACATACATTTTTAAAAAAATAACTCATATGGGAATGGAAAATATATTTAAACCTATTTTTAAATGTTTATACTTATTTAAAATATATACATATTAAAATATGTTTAAGCAGAAAGGCAAAATTAAAGTGCTTAGACAACTTCCTAATCACAGTTCTCCATTTACATCTTTTTAAAAATATTTACTTATTTATTTATTGGTTTTTTGAGATAGGCTTCACTTTGTAGTCTTTGCTGTCCTGGAACTCATTATGTAGACCAGACTGGCCTCAAACTCACAGAGATCTGCCTGCCTCTCTGTCCCAAGTACCGGGATTAAAGGTGTGCACCATGACCGCCCAGCCTCCATTTACATCTTATGAGACTTGAAAAGTTGAGACCAACTTTCATTATCAGGTGCATTTCCATTTCTACAGTAAACACACCATTAATTATTTCTCAGGTTCTGCAACAAATATAGAAAGCTGGACTATACAATGAAAAGCACAGGAGTAGAAATTCAATGAACTGAACACAACACTGGTTGGTTAAAGCCAGCGTGCCTCAGGGAGATGAGATCAGTCACAAAAGGGCCTCTACTGAAGGGGGTAGTGCAAGATGAGTAATGCTGGCTTGAGTGAAAGCAGAGCGGCTGACACAGGAATTACCCAAACTAGTCCCTCTTATGTGCGTCACCTCTGGACTACACTTCCAGATTTCAAGATAATTTTGACATTAAGACCTGCTGTATAACCATAACTGCATGCATAAAGTTGTATAAGAACAATTAAACTATGAATACTACTAATAATTTTGTGAAGGTTCAAGAGGCTTTGCCACAACAGCAACTCCAACTAGCAATTCAAAATTTATCTCTATAATTCTTCAAGTGTACGAATGTGGGTAGAAAGGTTGCTTAATTCCTCTGAATTTAAGTTTCTCATCTTTAAAAGGAAGATAGTAACATATCCTGCTTCCCAGAGCTGTAGCAAGTATGAACTGAAATGTAAAGCGCTTGGTTATCACTCAATTGTAATAGTTATTATTATGTAATGTCAACAAAAAAGCTAATGAAAATGCACCAGGCCACGATGTAATGCAACATAGATGGATCTAAGAGATAACTGTGCTCTGTAATTCTTCCTTATGTAAATAGGTAATTTTTGAAAATTGTATTTATTTACATAGTTTAACATTATAGTTTCATATTTTGTTTTATTGCACTGGGCTGAATAGGAAAAAATCAGAGGAGATAAATGTACTGTGTTCTGCTTCACTATATGTATACACGCAAACATAAATAACCTACATAATTGCAGACACAGACACACTGCACAGACAGAGAATAGCAGGTTGGAATACTATCAAGACAGATCTCAGCATTATTTTTTCCCTTTTAATAATGATTATTCAACTTACCATGAAAACATGTCTATCAAATGCCCTCAGTTTAAATGGAGGGAAATACTGTTCTCAGTGCAAATCAAAAAGAAAAAGAAAAGTGAATTTTTGTCAAATGCTTTTGGGATAAAGGAAGGTTGGATGGGGAGCACGGAAGCACAATTCTTAGTTAAGGGAGCCACCTTAGGATTGGCAAGAGACTTGAACCTAGAGTGGCTCCCAGGAGCCCAAGGCAATGTCCCCAGTTAGTTCCTTGGGCAGCTGAGGATAGGAACCTGAAAGGACCCTATCCTATAGCAATACTGACGAATATCTTGCATATCACCATAGAACCTTCATCTGGTGATGGATGGAGATAGAGACAGAGACCCACACTGAAGCACTGGACTGAGCTCTCAAGGTCCCAATGAGGAGCAGAAGGAGGGAGAACATGAACAAAGAAGTCGGGACCACGAGGGGTGCACCCACCCACTGAGACAGTGGGGCTGATCTATTGGGAGCTCACCAAGGCCAGCTGGACTGAGACTGAAAAAGCATGGGATAAAACTGGACTCTCTGAACATGGCAAACAATGAGGGCTGATGAGAAGCCAAGGACAATGGCAAGGGGTTTTGATCCTACTTCATGTTCTGGCTTTGTGGGAGCCTAGTCAGTTTGGATGTTCACCTTCCTAGATATAGACGGAGGGGGGAGGACCTAAGACTTACCACAGGGCAGGGCACCCTGACTGCTCTTTGGACTGGAGAGGGAGGGGGAGAGGAGTGCGGGGAGGGGGGGGAGGGGGGGGTAGGGAAAGGGAAATGGGAGGCTGGGAGGAGGCGGAAACTTGTTTTTTTTTCTTCCTTTTCTCAATAAAAAAAAAAGTGAAAACCAAAACACTGTTGACTTAGCTGCAAAATTAGTTGTTGTTACAGCACAGACCTTCAAATAAAGGCCTTCCAACAAACTAAAGATGAATGCATAAATTTAAAACTTTCTACTTGAATATTAATATCTGATAGGAACAGAGAAAAATTCAGCATGTCTTGAACACTGATCGAGGAATTTAGGACAAACTACAGTCCTGCTTAGTAGTATCTGTGGCAGTGGTAAGTTATTCAAGGGGAAAACCTAAAACTTCATTTCCCCCCAAATCAATTTGCAAGCAGATCACACTTCAGCCCTTTGTGCTGGCTTCACCCAGTGCATGAGTGTCTTTTCTCAAGACCAGAGTGGCCTGAGGGCTGGTGAACATTGAAGCCCTAGAGGGCGGCTGCTTACCTTGAGGGACTCAGTTTGTGAGCCAAGCCCCTTGGTACAAAGCTCCATCACCGAATAAGAACAGAAGGTATCCCGGACTTTGTACTGACTCACAGCAAGAAGCCACAAGGCAGGGTTGGTCTCCAGCTCAGAGGGTGGAATCAAAATGGACTGATGCCCCGAGTATACACTGCAGAGACAAAATAGGCCATCAGGGCTAGGACCCAGGGCAGATGGGAGAGAGAGAGTAACATTCACCCTGAGAAACAGGACCACTTCAAGCAATGTAATCATATGCAAGATAAATGTAATAGAAAAGCCAGATGTAAAAAGATTTTAAAAACCACACAGGAAGAAAATTAGGACTGTCAAATGAAGTCAAACACATGGTCTTCTGAGTTTCAATCTATACTCTAATATGTCCAACACACCAACCAGAAGGACAAGGACAGTCATTCTTATTTTTTTTATGTTTATACTTGAGAATATATCTAGGAAAATGACAGATTATATATTTCAATTCACAATCAATTGATTAGGTAATTGGTGTGTATTAAAAATATTTGTTTATATTTCCATTTTAAATGTTTGCTTATCACTTGAATTAACTTGAACAGTTAATAATATTGATTATAATAAAAGATCCAAAATAAATATTCCGAGATTTATAGAGATATTTTAGCTATATAAAAATTCACAGATGAAACTCAGATCTGTGTGTGTGTGTGTGTGTGTGTGTGTGTGTGTGTGTGTATGCATGCGTGTGTTAATCTTCCTAGCACAAGCTATTTCTTTAAGTGGCCAATCTCATTTTAAAATTTCAAGACCTTAAGCAGAGGGCCCAGCGGGCTCAAGAAATATAAGGAAACTCAATGAGCTCACAAACTTACTTTGAACAGGATCCTTCACATAGAGAAGCATTGCAGAAGCATAACAAAAGGGCATTGGTGGCAAATTTTCATTTCTCTCTCTATTTCTCCATTTCAAAATTTTACTTATTTTTGTAAAACAGAAACATAGCAAACACCGATCTTTCCTATGACCTTTTCAATGCAGTTCCTAATTTGAGAATGAAGAGATCAGGTGCATACAAAGTAGGAAAATCAGACTTTAAATTATTATTATATGTTTTCATTTAAACTGGCTATTTCTTTTTCTCTTTTTAAAAATTCTTATCGTGGGGCTGGAGAAGTGGCTCAGCATTTAGGAGCAATCATTGTTCTTCCAAAGGACCCATGTGGCACTTCACAACTGTTGTCTGTAATTTTAGTTCTAGGGGATCTTCATGCCTTCATGGGTACCAAGCATAAATGTCATGCAGAGACATGTATAAAAGCAAATACCCATAAACACAAAATAAAGAAAAACTTAAAATTCTTAGTATACTGGGTTCCATAAGACCATTTCCACATGAGTGTATAATGAATGTATTTTGAGCATATTCTACCCCATCATGCCCTGCCACCCTTAAGTATATTATTTTTTGCCTTGACTTTTAAAATGTTGTCAAGGCAAAAAATACATATGACATTAACTTTATCATTCTTAAAACTCATTTTATTAATTTATATATATGAGTGTTTGCCTGAATGTATGTCTGTGCATCCTTGGAGGTCAAAAGAAGGTATAAGATCCCCAGAACTGAAGTTACAGACAGTTATGAGCTACTATGTGGGTGCTAGTAATTGAGCCTGGGTCTCTTTGAAGAGCAGTCAGTGCTTAACCACTGAGCTATCTCTCCAGCCAGCCTCAACTTCCCATTTTAAGCAATTCCACGCATATACATCAGCAGCCTTTATTGTACTCACAAGGATGTGCAAACATCACTCTTATCTATTCCCAAGCCCTTTCTCCACTCAAAGAGAAGCTCTGTACTCTTATAAAAAATATTTCAACGCCTCCCTTTTATCTTGCTCTCTATTTCTGTATGTGAATTTGGCAATTCCAGATGCTCCCTGCAACGCGAATTATGTAAATATGTCTTCTTTGGTATGGCTTATTTCACTTAGAATAATGATTTTGAGGTTGCCCACATAGCCATGTGTGTGTGTGTGTGTGTGTCTGAGTTTCCTTCCAAGTTTCATCTGGATACTATTTCACTGGGTGTACACATAAAATGGTGTTTACACATTCTCCACTGATAGATTCTTTACTGGGATCTACCTTTCAGCTACTGTGAGTAAAGCTGTAAGGAACAACATTATACCAACATCTGTTTGAATATTACTTAATTCTTTTGAGCATATATTCAGGAATATAATGGCTGAACTACAGGGCAATGCTGTGATTAGCTTTTTGGGAAATGTTGACATTACGTTCTACACTATGTTAATTTTGCATTCTTATTAGGATGTACAATATTCCAGTCTCTCTGTATCCTTTGCCAGCACTTAGTATTCTCTGCTTCAGTATAGCTACTGTAGTATGAAATGATACTTCACTGTGATATTTATTTGCTTTCCCTACGGAAATGTGCAAATGCTTATAGTCAATATATCATAATCAGTAAAATCTCATGTAAATAATTCCAATAGCAAATAGGAGGACATATTTTTACTGACTTGCCATTGGAAAGTTATTTATTAAGTATCATTTTTTGTTTGGTTTTATTGAGTCAAGGCTTTCCTTTGTAGTTTAGGCTGGTCTTGAACTTATGGTAACCTTTCTGTTAGAGACTGTCAAGTATTAGGTTTCAGGTGTGAGCCATCATACCCATCTCTAAAGATCACTTTACATTAAAGTTATTTGACAGAGTTAAAATAACATTATGCAAGTGTATCTATAAAGCATAGCAGATTTATATACTATCCAAACAGCTATCTGTTACAAGTTATTTTCTATTCAATAAAATGTGAAGTTAGCTTAGTTCTTGAGAGCAAACTTGAACCCAGATATTGTTCTATCCAGAACCAAAGCTTTTTATACTCAGTTTCCCACTAGTTCCAAAAGCTAACATAAGATGAGCCTTCCAACAAATCATTTGTTTCTTTCAAAGTATATCCATATATTTCTCCAATTAACCTTTTAAGAAACTTACTTCAGATCTGACAGTAAAGCAAATGTTTACTTAGCTTTCACAATGCATTTAAGAGATTAATTTATGCCCCCTCTTCTCATTCAGCTCCAAGTACATTAAATATATATTTTGTTTAATTAAATGTATGTGTGCACAGATGTGCGTATGTGCAGCAGTGCCTGAGGAGGCCAGAGGCATCATATCCTTGTAGGACTGGAATTATAGGCAGTTGTGAACTGCCTGGTATGGGTGCTGGAAAAGAACATTGGGTCCACTACAAGAGCAGTATGTGCCCTTAACTACTGACCCTTCACTCCAACCCCATTAACAATTTTTGAAGACTGGGTGACGTTTCCAGAGTACACCACAGCTAAAACAGACAACCCACCCCTCTCCCTCCCTGGCTTGAGAGATTTGCATGATGACCTTATCCTAGCCTTTTTCCTAAAAATGTGCAGCCTTTCCCACAATGCTCAGGGAAGTAGGGCATTCTCAACTAGACTGATTCTACTGGAACTTAAGATTCCATTTGCTACCAGAAGACCTATTTTCCACTTGGGCTTGCTGGCACATCAGGATGAGCTTACAGACTCTAACTAGTTGTGAGTTGGAATTACAGCCCTACTGATTAGCTAATGTGTTATCTCCAATTAGAAGCTATAAGGTAGCACTGAGCAGAAATCATAATAAATGGAAATTTTACCTTGGTTTTATGGATATTAAAAGAACTACCTCAAGGCCAAGGATCATACACCAGCAAAAGCCTAAGCTCTAACAAGCCTACATTATACATCCCCAAAATCATAATTACACACCAGGAAGTATTATGTGTCTTTCTATCCTGAGAAGCAAAGGAACATGGTGTTTTCTGTTAATATTAAATGCTGAATATTCAGCCCATTCATGATTCAAGGTTCACAATGCTAGCTTAATTAGATATTCTTTGAGGCTTTTTTTTTTTATTGAAGCTGAGATTTAAACAGCTATTCCTTCACACTAAGGACTTTTCAGTACCACCAAACAAGCAAGCTTAATGACATTTGAGTCCAATGTCTTCAGGAATAAAAACTGAGGTGTATAATCTTATAATGATTTTCCTCTTAATTCTGTCAATCTACCATATCCATATTACCCAATTTTAATTTTGAGAATGCTAGTATAAGGAATTCCAAATTGAAGAACATTAAATACAAATAACCTACAACTCAATTTCTCAAAAATATACATCAGAACTGTTTGGTCTGAGTTTTAGCACACAAAAACCTTGGTCCCAGAATGTGAATTCAGGGCCATCTAATTTCAAGCACATTACTGAAAATTATACACAGATTGACTGACCTCTTTAGCATCCCAGATAAATCAAAAGTAAGAAAAAATCCATATAGCCAACACACACAAGATACATGCATACATACATACATCACAGATAGATACACTGAGGCATTGACAGAATTCAAATGACAATACACAAAAACATGTACATAACAAAGCAGGCTTGTACCACAGAATAAAATGACATTTAGTAATTGCCAAGTTGTCAACACAATGCTGCTGTGGAATATCGCAACTATTGCCCTACTGTGAGTCCTCTGTCCTGACTCATGAATTTTGGATTTGCCTTTATCAAACCATACAGCAAATTCTGATTCAACTATTTTTAAGCATACTGATTTTTCTGAGAACTGATTGGCCAAGATCAACCTACTTAGGATCAGGTTACCAATACAGAATAAATATTTTATAACAATTTCTGAAACTTGATCTATTCCAGGTTAGAGCTAAGCTTCAAATAATGAAAAAGACATTTTTTATAATATTAACTTGCATATTAGCAATTAAGTGACTTCAGATTACTAACCTGACAACCCACATACAAACAGGTGACAACTGCACCCTCTCTGGCTCTCAATTATACAGCCACATTCTCTCCCAGGATACTCCTAGGCTGAGCTTCCATAATTAGCAGGTCTGTGGTGAAGAGATGTGTGGGTTACACTCTATGTCAGGTATCCCAAAGTCAAGCTTTCTTCTTTAGAAAGCTGCAGCCAGGTATAGTGGCACTGCCTATAATCTCAGCACCAAGGAGACAAAGATCTCCTAAATTTTGAGTCTTGCATGATCTACAGCAAGACTGTCTCAAAATACATAAACACTCCCAACCAAGAAGCTATCTATAATTGATACCTCCTGGCAAAGGAGAAATGAGTTTTCTTCAGTGAAGCCTCACTTGGTATACTAACCACACTTCAGGGTAGGCCCCCTGCCCAGGAATAGTAAACCACAACAAAATGAACTCAAGGGTAGTTTTTTAGACTTTCTGTCTCATTTTGTTGTGTTTGGGCTTTTCTTTTTTTTCTTTCATTTTTTTTTGAGGGGGGAATCTTACTGGTCTTCTGCTTACATATTTTGGTTTCTGTTATGTTTTTAATGTTTGTTTTGTGGTTTTGGTTTGGTTTTTTTTTTTGAAAGATAAAGAGGGTATAGAGTTGGGTGGGTAGGGAGGTAAGAAGGATCTGGGAGGTTTGGGGGTAGGGGAGAAGTGTTATCGGAATGTATTGTATGAAAACGTTATAAAAAATAAAAAAACCAACCAAACAACCAATCCATAAACCAGCTTAATTTGTGTATGCTTTGCGTAACACAAAACTTACCCATGTTACTGAGAATCATTTCGTTCTGTGTTTAATTAACCTATTAAAGAGACTATCTTCTTACTGAATTCTTTGGTACTCAGGTTTAAAACCCAATTGATTATAAATGCAAGAGTTTATTTCTGGATCCTCAGTTCTTTCTCACTGATTATCTCTCTATCTATTTCTATTTTGTCTGTATTTATTTATCCACCCACTCACCCAACCAACTACTCAACATCTACATTCATCTGTAGGCCACTGTCTTAATTTTTTTTCATTACTGCAGTTTTGCTCTAAATTGTAAAATCAAGAAGTATGGTATGATGCCAGGCAGTGGTGTCACATGCCTTTACTCCCAGCACTAGGGAAGCAGAGGCAGAAGGATCTCTGTGAGTTCAAGGCTTGGTCTACAGAGATAGTTCCATAACAGCCAGGAATTTTATATAGAGAAAATCTGACTCAAAACAAAACAAACAAACAAAAAATCAAAAGCAAAGAGAGGTATTGATGTGTGAGTTCCCTCTATGTGCTATGATCACCACTAATGAATAAAGAAACTGCCTTGGCCTGTTAATAGGGCAGAACTTAGGTAGGTGGGGAAAACTAAACGGAGCGCTGGGAGGAAGAAGGCAGAGTCAGAGAGACGCCATGGAGCTGCTAGAGTCAGACATGCCAAATCTTTGCCAGTAAACCACTCCCACATGGCCATATACAGATTAATAGAAATGGGATAAATTAATATAAGAGTTAGCCAACAAGAAGCTAGAGCTAATGGACCAAGCTGTGTGTTTTAATTAATATAATTTCTATGTAGTTATTTTGATTCTAGGTGGCAGGCATGAACAAGTAGTCCCCTCCCAGTACAAGATATGGTATGCTACCTTTATATTTTTAGCTATCATGCAAAATAAGTGCTTCATTATGACATCTTCATACACAAGTACCACTGTACTGTGATCATATTCCACATTTTCTCTATTCTATTACAAGATCATGTTGGCTACTAGGAGTCCTTAGCATTGTTTCCAGGATCAGCTTTCTCCATTTCTACAAAAAAGGCTGCTAAGGGTTGGTGGAGATTATACTCAATCAACAGATCCATTCTAGTAAAATTAATATTTTCATTAAACATTCTAACTCATAAATATGAGCATCTGATATACTTTTTTGAGTAGGTACAGTAACCTGAGGGCTTTGCAATATTCAGGTTGAGTCCTCTTCCACTGAGCTTCATTCCAGCATCTCTCTATATACACTTTGAAACAATATGCATAACTTTAGAAAATATTTAAAACAACTCCAACTTATCAATGGATTAATCATTTATCAATTTATCAAATTCAATTTACCAATTAATTTCAATATAATATTCAATTCCACGGCTGAAAGTTGTTTTATGATAAATATTTCTATATATCCATCTATAGATAGATATTCCATTTATATTTACATTTTTCTTAACTTTCAAACACCAACTAAGTCATAGACAGGTGTCAAATACAGTCAATATAGCATTTTCCTTTACTTAATTTGATATTGAGTTAGAAACCTCATGCCTTATAAACCTCAAGTAATATCAATGGGGGAGGAAATATGGGAGGGTTTCCAGCAACCAAGAATAATTTCCTCCATAAACCAATTAAACTGTCAAAATCTGAAAACAGATACATTTCTTCAATGCAAACTCATAGCTTATTCAGCTTCACCAGCTGTCCTGATTACAAGTTTTGCAGTGGTGGATCTAGCTCAGATTCCCACATCACTTACACTGTCCTCTCTCAGGTTCTTTCTGCCTGAAGCAGATGAACCTTAAAGGTTCATTTACTGTCAAGACACCATAACTTATAAAGATGAAAGGCATTTGTGTTCCTCAGTATAGGTGCCTGATGTTTCCACAGGATTGGGTAAGGTTGATCAGCTTTGGCAAGAATGAATCTGCTTTCCTTGTGCAGCACATTATGTGGAGCAGGACTTCACCCACTGCTGCTGACGACAATCCCTCCGATTCCTTCCCTGAGGATTCTTGACTGTGAAACTTCTCTTTTGCCCTTTGCAATGAATACCTGTTTTGTGGGAAACTATTTTATAAATTCTTATTCACCAGCTTTTCAATTTGCTCACCTTATTAAATCTCAGTAATTGAAGAGTTTCCTATTTGACTTAAAATGTTATCTGTTACAACTGTTACTTTGGTGCACAATTTGTCCCCAGTTCTCCCAGAGGGAACCCTTTCAAAATATCTCTAACTTTCACATGACCTCACAAATCTTTGGTTGGTTCCTTAATAATATTTCAGGGTCATTTTGCACATACTTCATCCCAGCTTGGAAGTAAGGTGTTTCTTGAAAGAGGTTTAAGTGCATTTTATAGGAATGAGTTATTTATAAGGTGAAATGGGGTTAAAAGCTATGCTAACTGCTACTGGAGTATAGCTGTTCTCAGGTCCTTTCAAAGAGAGCTGAGGAATGCATAAGATACATTCATCCATGAACAGAGGACAATCATACTTCTCTCTTTGCCTCCCTCCCTCCCCCCCTCTCTCTGTGCATGTGCGCACATGCATGTGGACATGTGTTACATGGATGGGAATGTGCAGGTGTGTGTATGTGCACACTCATGCCAAATTTAGAACAAAGTATTAGACGTCTTCCTCTACCACTGTCTGTCTTACTGCTTTTCTCAAAGCTCTCTCACTGAACTGGATAGAAGTGGACATTTTTACCTAGACAGAATAGCTAATAAGGTTGTGGAATTCATTCCTCTCCATGCACTAGTGCCAGGGTTACAGACACACATACCCATGACAAGCTTTTTATGTAGGTGATGGAGATTTAAATTCAGGTCATGCTTGTAGAGAAAATACTTTTATCCATTGAGCCTCCTACACCCACATTTTTAAATCTACTCGATGCATGTCAGAAAACACAAATTCACACTAACAAACAAAACTGAATGCAATACCAGAGTTAACTGTACTTTCTGCACCTATAGCCAAAAGCCAGTTTCTTCATTTTAACCATTTATATTTATTCTTAGTCTCCTTGCAAAAAGCAGTCTTCTCCACTGCTGCTAAGTCCCCTATTCTTCCTCCTATCACTTCATTATCAAAGCCGGCACAAGTCACCTCACCATGGGAATACTCTTCTCCCAGCACCTAAGCTTTCATACCCACAATGCCCTGCTCCTTCATTCTGACACCCTCCCTGCCTGCATACTTATACAGACACTTTAAAAGATTTTGGACAGTGCCTAGCACAGATGCTGACTTGAACGAAGAGTGGAAACTTCTCATTCTTTATAACTCTTATTAGTGATTGTGCATCTATGACCCCATACGGATTTTTTTTTAAAGCAAACCCTTTTGTGATCTATTTGCACAGGGTTCTAAAAAATAGAAGTTACATATCTTGTTTTGTTTATATTTACACAGTTGCCTTTACTGTTTCAGATCAGAGGCAACTAATCAGCAAAACATTGAAGATTTTTATGTGTGCACATATGTATGGAAGTAAGAGGACAAGCTCAGCTACTGTTCCTTAAGCACCATTCACCTTGGGGTTGTTTTTGAGACAGGCTCTCAGTAGCCTAGAACTTGCCAAGGAGGCTAGGGTGGCTGATCAATGAACACCAAGAAACCACCTGCCGCTACATCCCCAGTCCTTAGTGGTGAGATTATTAGTATGTACCACCAAATCTAGTTCTTTTTTAATTTGGGTTCTTGGAATCAAACTCATGTCTTCTATATGTTACCAACTGAGCCATCCCCCAGCCCAGAAACTTTAGCTGTGAGCCTTGTGAGTGGATCTGAAAGAACATCTGTTAATAAAGGCTCCTTGCTATCTCAACATCACAGACAACCCCTTGAAGATCATTCAAATCCAGAACATATTCTCTTGGAACAAGCCCATTCTTTGAGGATGTTGTGGGGATGAGGCCTGATAAGTTTGCAGAATCAAAAAGTCTTCCATTACTGACTATATGTTGATGAGTTCTTTGTTAAATGAATATAGTCCTCATAGAGAGACAATGTTCAGAACAGACTCTATCTTCTTGCTTAGCTGACACAGATGGCTTCAGGCACATGGGCCCAACTGATAGAACGGAATATTCTGAGTTGTCTCCCAAGGGCTAAAAAAAACCTCAATGTAATCCCATCTGTATTGAGGCCCATAGAAAACCATTAGGCATGCCATTGTTTCAATTCTATTTGCTTTCTCAAAAATCTGAATTGTCTCAATGCAATGTGTTTTTGAAACATACATATCTAGGTTTCAGTAGAATAATTAAATATTAAATTAATATTAAATACTATGAATACACTAAAATTTGTAAGAAAAGAACCATCAAGGACTAATAATAAAAAATGAGAAATTACACATAATACAACCTCAATTATACAACAGTACTAATGATATTTATGAAAGTTATAAGCATAAACATCAAGCATACAAATTTGTACTTGTATTGAAACACAAATAACACAAAAGTTACACAAAATAACACAAAATAATATACAACAAACAAACAACAACAACAAAAAAAAACAGTATATAGAAAAATACAAGAAAAAAACTGAGAACTTGTTGATAGTCACAAAAGATGGGTCAGGAACCTAAGTACCTAAGTTAGTATATTTTATATACTTATACGTACTAGAAAATGCTAGTTAGAAAGTATGCTGCACTAGAAAATACACTCTGGAAGACTCTGTGCCCTCCTGCTAATCCTGGATACTTAACTGAGGCCCCATTGATTAAGTAGTACTGTTAACAGATACATTTTTTCAGTTTTCTTTTCTGAGAAAAGCTCTTATGTCTCCAGACAGGTTTCAAACAAGCTACGATGCCAAAGCTGGCCTGAGCTCCTGATCCTCCTCCTGCAACGCAGCTGAGGCTTGAGATGAACTCCTGATCCTCCTTTCTTTACCTTCTAAGTGCTGTACTTACAGGTGTGTGGCATCATACTTACTTTTGTATTTATTCTGTATTTTTAAAAAATGTGTACAGAAAAGATATATTCAGGGGAAAAAGAGTCAGGAAAGAGTCATTTATATATTCCATTCTATCATTCATTCATTCTGTAAGTATTTGCTGAGCATTTTCTAAGGGTCAGCCCCAAACTGGTAGTAGGACAGAGTACAATGACCAGAAAGCTGAGTTCAGCTTCATAGCCTCGCTTCTGTACTCCTCCACAGTCCAAGGCTAACACTGAGTAAAACTAGGGAAAAGATCAGCAGAGGTGAGAATTTTGATAACTTCCAGAAGGCATGACTCCAGGGTTAAGGGCTTCAGACTGAAATCTGATAGTCTCCTGATGGTAAGAAACATTAACCTGCAGCAGACACTGGCCTACACCTTAGCAAACGCAGTCTACCCACTGGATTCTTTCTTAAAGTGACAACCAAATACTGTAGAAAGGAAAAATGCCAGAGTTACTACACTCTGGTTCTGAGACGGGGCCTTAGCGAGAAGCACAGGGTCAGAGTTTTTATACTCAGGTGCATGAGCCAAAGATCCAGAAAGGAAGGTATAAGGCTTCTTTTCTTCGAAAAACAAAACCAAAAATAATCAGCTTAAGGATGTTAAGGAAGACTCTTACCTGCAGAGACACCAGAGGACAAATCCAAGCCCACAGTAAGGGTCCAAGCAGATGGCCACTTCTCTAGAAGGGTAAAGTTCACACTGCAGCTTAATAGAACGGCAAAAGGCACTGGTGGCTGCATGAGACATCTGAAAGACAGAAAGGCAGTAAGAAAATAAGTGTCTGAATATCCAGCATCCAGTGACATCTGAGGGACAACATGCCCATATTAAATTAATTAATTAATTAATTTATTGTGTACACATTGGTTTTATTGTAACAAAGCAACTTGTACACTTCAACATTTAAAATGAGCATCTTTTCCTTCCAGCAAAAACCAAAAAACTAAAAATAAAAAAAAAATTAAAGTTACAACAGAGAATGTGAACTCCAAATAAACCCCTACAGGTTCTGCTGATTTTCCCATTGAATGGTAGGGCTTGAGTCATCGTTAGGAGAGAATTTTATTTTAAAAGTGTCATCTTAAACTGCAAGGATGTCTGTTAAACATCACAATTAAACATGCCAAAGGAGAAGCCATGTTGTCACAATGCCCACTTACCCCCCCCAGACACCTCAAACCCACCCTTGCTGACCTTCTAACCCCCCTTTTTCTCTTTTTTTTCTTTTTATTAAACAAGAGAAAGTAGACAGATACATGTTGGTAAATGCTAACTGTCTGTATTCACATAGACACAGTGTAATCTCTGAGCCCAATATACAGAGAAAGGAAAAAAGCTAGAATTCTATGCACTACTACACAGGGGCCTAGCACCCTCCAGCCTCCAGCAGAGCCAAAGGGGCTGGAGGGCTTTTCTTTTTTCCCACAGAGCACGGTGGTGGTGGTGTTGAATCCACAGTTCAAGACAAGAAATGATAAAAATGAATGTAGAACAGAGTAGTGGAGATTCTTTTCCCATTGTATTTTGCTCAAGACATTTCCCAAAATATAAGTTGAGAACCATGGTATTGAGAAGCAAGACCTCAGAAACAGGGCGACTGAGCACAAGAGGGATTGGGGATGGGAGGGAAATGACTGCAACTTGCTCCCAGGGACTGGAGAAATTTAAAAAATAAAAAGAAAATAAAAAAGAGAGTAGGAATCCATCAGTCTTCTGTGGTAGTCATCCTCGCCTTCATCCTCCTCTCCTTCTTCCCCTTCATCATCATCTTCATCTTCTTCACCTTCATCTCCTTCTTCATCAATATCTTCCAAGCCTTCTTCTTCTTCTTCATCATCATCGTCATCATCTCCTGCCTCTCCCTCTTCATCGTCCTTATCAGGAACCAAATAGTACTGCAAGGGGTTTGGCCAAATGTCATCTTTGATGACTTCTAACTCATCTGCACCTGCATCAGAGTGGTCAGTAAACCAGGTAAAGAAGCTCTCTGGCTCTTCGTGTTGTCTCTTCCTGCTGGCCTTATTCTGTGTTTGACTTGAGCATTTTGTCAAATCCTTTCCAGATTTCCATTTGATTTAAGTAGACTTTGAGGATGGGTCACCACTCTCATTCAGATGAAATTCTTTGGAGAGAACTTTATTTTCAAAGTAGGGATTTTCATCAAAATAAAAATCTATTCTGTAACCTGATTTAATGTCTTCAAATTCTGTTACTTCAACTCTGGTTAAATAATGCAGAGCCTCTTCGCCTTCCTCCCCAAGCAGTGCAGACACTTGTGGATGGTTGACAAATGTGGTTACCCAAAAATTTGGGATTTTAGCGATCAATTCTGACCTCTTCTGAAAAAACGGTTGGCGGAGTTTGTTATATTTTTGTTCTACTTTTAGTATTTCCTCACTTGCTTGTTCATTAAGTCTGTCTATTTCATTTTGTACTTTGTCAATGTGTTCAATTGTTTCTTGCTGTTCTTTTTCTCCCTTCGGCAGGCCGGGAGAGGCAGACTTGTCCTCCAGTTTCGGGGACGGAGCCGATTTGGGTTTCTTGGACTGAGGCAGAAGTGCAGATTGCCATTTCAGGGCCATGACACGAGGGAAGTGGCTAGAGGCCAGAGGCCAGATGCAGAGAGCAGGAAGAAACTTGCAGGAACTCCCATATTAAATTTATGGTAATTCAAAATAAATGCTTCAAGGATACCTTTAGAGACAGTGACAACTATAGCAAGTTTGAGTCACATTGTTCCGGAAAGGCAGGTGCTGATGTGCCCATTAGTCTTCCTACTCCCCCTCCTTTTTTGAGGGTGTGTGGGTAATGGGTGGGTGTTAGGCATGGTCTCACATGTGTTACCTAAGGCAGCCTGGAGCTCACTACAAAGCCTTAACTGGCTTTTAACTGTGGTCATCCTTCTACCTCAACCTTCTGATTGTGTGGATTACATGCACAAGTCACTACACTCAGAGAGCTTCCATTTTGAACAAATAAACCACACTCAAAACTTCTTGACCCTCCTTGTAACTCCAGCAATGAAAACAAAAAACCTTTGGATGTGAAAAGCAGATTATAGAAACAGGGATTCTTGTGTCCATAAAACTGCCTGCAGGTAGATAAAGAAGGTAGAGGCTTCATGCCCACCTCTGCAGTGGAGTCTTGGCCTTATTATTCCCTGAGGTTCAGAGACTCTTACAGTACCTGTCTGTATTATACAGGTGTCTATACTTCACAAGCATGGAATCCCATGTTTAAATAATAGTGGCTCAGAAGTGAAAAAATGTGCTGAAAAACTTGTTAGGGAGTTTTGGAAGTAAAACCTTAACCTTCTTGCTGACCCTCAGGTCCTTATTATATATGACTGTTGCAAGTTTGAAGGCAGTCTGAGCCACACAGTCTCAGATACAGAGAGATTTCTCTATAAAAAAATAATAAGTATATACCTGCTCTCAAAGAGATCATCATGTAGTGCAAAGTTCAGACATGGGGATAACTATAAGATCTGCCAGCACTTTGCCAAACTTGATTGACATCAGAGAAAAGGGTTTTTCATATCTTCCTGGCTGGTAGCTAAGGAGTCTGGTAGATTTTGAGAGTAGTTTTAACACATGATAAGAGGATAAACAGGTTAAGAAAAAAACAATACAGGGAGAAAAAAACACCCAAACAAAACAATATCCCTCTCCCCCCCCCCAAATCCTCTATCTCTGCTAAGCACATTCCAGTTTGGGGCCTGAATTGGGAGTATGTTCTGCAATGAAGTGTGAATTCCTGGTTTTTACTAGATAACTTCAGACTTGGATAAAGAAGCATTTTTTCCCCAGAGGCCAAGCAACAAAGGACTCCGAGAAGCCCCAAAAGTATATCTCTGAACATATGTGCATCAGATGTGAGACAACCTCAAACCTATGTACTACTTATTTTGGTTGCATTGTGAGATAATTAATACACAGAGCGACCTAAGCAGATTTGTCTTTCAGAGTCATTTTGCTTGGCTGAGGTTAAGTAAGTGTCCTTTCCCTGGGTAGATACAACTAAGAGTGCACAGGACCATTCAAAGTTTAAAGCAACACAACTAAATGGGTAAAATGTAAGACTCATAATGGGTAAAATGTAACAACATATTCTGTTTTATATGAACCCTGACATTCCATAGCATGAATGACAGAGAAAACACCCATAGCTTTTATGGTATGCAACTGAATGCTTTCATCCAAAAGCTAAAATTGAGTGACAATTTCTTCCAGAGAAAAATGATGTCTTTGCTACCCTATGGGACTAAAGAGGCAGACATTAGTGCAGAGAATATGCCAGACAACTTCCCCTATTCCCTGTGCATTTCAGCCCTTAAAACATATAGGGTCTCATTAACTATTACCACAATATACTTCTCTTCACATGTTCATCATCACATTATCAAAAATAGGAAAAACATTTTAGGAGTTTGAAAGGAAGTCTAGTTATCCATCTCTCTGAGTTTTTCTATGGTGTATAAATTAACTTGAGTCACCAGAAAGTAATGCACACTATCTTTTCATGTGGATGTATTTTTTAAAAATTAAGATTCCCACTTCCATGCTCTATGAAAATAATCAGGAGTATAGGTTTTTATGTTTTTATTTTGGCTCTGACAGGAAGAAATTCAAAGCTCACTTAAGGATAACAATAATTAACTCATCATGGTCTGAGAATATTTCTTTTAGGAAGATATTTAGGGTTTTTTTTGTTGCTATTGCTGTTTTTCTGAGACAGGGTTTCTCTGTGTAACAGCCCCAGCTATCTAGAACTAGCTCTGTAGACCAGGCCAGTCTCGAACTCCCAGATATATGCCTGCCTCTGCTTCCTGAGTGTTGGGGATTAAAGGCCTGCACCACTCCACAGAAAGTTTTTTTTTAATTATTTAATATTCATGATAATTTGATATGCTCTCTAATTCCACTGAAGAGACTAAGTCTGAGAGCTAACTAACAGGTAACCAGCTCAAAGTGTCCCAGTTTGACTCAAAGGCAAAGATGGAGAGGAAAAGGCTTCTTGAGGCTTTGGACCCTGAGGGACATCTGAACTTTGAGGATGCCGATTCCAGGTAACATTAGAAGTTCTACTCTTTGATAGCCAAAAGATTCTCACTCTAGCTTCACCAAGTAGCCATCTTTCAGTTTATGATTATGCTCGTTTGATAAGTAAGAGAAGGCAGTACAAAGATGCAGAGCAGAGTAAGAGTAGAGAACCAGCAAGCAAGAAGATTATATATAGCATTCTAGTATGCAGTAAGACTGTGACAATTCAAAAGAAATTGTTAGAACATGCTAGGTTAAGGGCTGTACATTTAAGTCATACCCCCAGCTTTCCCAAGATTATTTGAAAATTGGCTCTCAGGTACTGAAAGGTCACATATGTAATAGCTTCTATGAAACTAACATCACATGAATCTCTATACATCACAGAACATAATCATACATAACAACATTAGTGGACAATCAGTGCATGGCTTGTCTGTTGTCCATCACTGGTCTGCACATTAGGCAGACCTGTCTTCTCACCTTTACACCAGCTAGCATTCCAGTTGTGGACACACTAAAGTCAAGGTAAGCCAGCATGTCTGGGTTAGAAGGTTTGTAGATTTGGGCAGGCCGCTTCTTTGGCAAATCATCTACAGAGGAAAACAAAACTATCAGTCTACTTGCCTATACT
The DNA here is from genome assembly GCF_000317375.1 of Microtus ochrogaster. Classification (NCBI taxonomy): domain Eukaryota; kingdom Metazoa; phylum Chordata; class Mammalia; order Rodentia; family Cricetidae; genus Microtus; species Microtus ochrogaster. The sequence continues at coordinate 18,486,587 of NW_004949100.1, read as the reverse complement.
GAAGACCATAACAAACAAATGCACGTAGAAAGCCAGTCCAAGTGCTGACCTGTGTCCAGTATGAGGGGCCATGTCCTGACATCTACAGCTGCTGCTGCCTCTCTGGACCGTAGCAATTTACAAATCAGTTGTGTTGTCATAAGACAAGCAGAGCGACTCACCTGAGGAGCAGAGACAAGAAGGGAAGGAATGAATGTACACCAGAAATGGACACATCTGGGAGGTGCTCATCCCTTATGTGCCTAGTGTTCCTCATAGATTAAAAGTACACAGCTTAATTCCCAAGAGCTAGCTGAGGACATGGAGCTGATCTGGCTGGAAATGTCACTCTTGGTTGAAGAAGATGACCTGTTCCAGTAGTAGAAGGCCATTCTCTAGGGTTTCTCTCCTGCTAGAACTTCCAAACTAGTTCTGGAGAGCTACCTAGGGTATGACAAAGCCATACACACCCAGAAAAAACTCAGAGGCTAGGTTCTTCTACTCCTGTGATTAAGTATTGTCCTAGCATTACTCTCACACCCAAGAAAAACATCAGAAGCTTCTTTCTCAGCATGTGCTATTTGACAAAAGCTACATAAGCAGATCACTGTAGATATTTTCTAGCAGGAGTGTCTTCCTTGGCAGTGTTCCCACATAGCTACCAAGACAATTCACCAGAAGGTTAAGACTATTCTTGGCTTCTTAGGATTCTGCTTCCCATAAGAAAAACACATATGCTAGTCTTTTTAACTTCCTTATACATAAAAACAAAGTATACATATATACGCTAAAAACAAAGAAAATAACCTTCTAGATTCAGAAGAAAGGAACTTGAAGAAAACAAAAATTTTTTCCCATTTAGATTGCTTCTTAGTGTTTGGTGATGAAGCCTTCTCTATGGAGCCAATCTGAGGCATTTTCAGTGTCAATGCACTGCTATAGCTGCTCCCAGCTGGCCAAAGCTTCCCTGTTGCTCAGCTTAGATCTTACTCCCAAAGTTGATAATAAACTTCCAGGAGGCAGACTTTTTCCAATTCTATTACTTTCATTACAAACCCACATGTACAGCACAGCTAGCAGCTGCCCCAGGAGACTTTAGGTCTGTGAATCACAGCTTGCCACTGAGCACAGGCAGATGAAAGGCCCACAAGCTCCTACCCAGGCTTTGGTTACCTCTACGATCATCTTGACTGTAGGCAATGTTGTTGCAATATTCTGTGGATGTGGAGGTCGCACGGTGATTGGCACACAGCCTGCATACAGGCAACCATAAAACGCAGCAATAAGGTCTATTCCTACACAAGAGGAAAGCAGAAAAACTCACATGAAGCCAATCACATTGCTTAATGACCACCACTGCTCTTTCTCAGTCAAAGTTCTAGTCTGGGAAAAGTCAAGACAGTTAAGCAAACAAGGCCTTTAAGAAACTCCTTCTCTGCACCTTTTGGTAAGTCTCAATAACTACTTTCTTGTGGCTTGTTCTTCAAGACAGCTTAGTTGTTTCATTTATATGTCATTTCTCTGGATAACTATTCAATAGTATGATTATGCCTAGGAGCTGAAAACTTAACTACTCCAGTATGAACTACCTTAGTAACTTATTCAATTATAGATAAAAAGTTCAGGTAGGCATTGCTTTAAGCCTCTGAAGCAGTGTTAACATGTATCTTAGGCCGTGTGAGTGAGAATAACTAGAGGAAAATGAGCCTGGTGAGAATCTAAACAGATATAAAGAAAATACTAGACAGTAACCCAGCAACTCTTCAAGTATAGTTGCAGACAACAAAGTGGCTCTTCCCATCACTGTCCTTGTTACCTCTCAGGGGTCATGTCTGATCCTACTGCTTTTACCTGGAGGGTAGACTAATGCCACGTGGTCTCCATCCTGCAGGTGGCCCCTTTCCATCAGCATCACTGCTATCTTCTCTGCGCGCTTGTGAAGCTGAACACACGTCAAGGAGTTTGCTATTGTTCCCTGAGCATTGTAAGAAGAGGTTGTTAGAGATATCTCACCATAGTAGACCATACACCATTTGCCACAAAATCTCAGGTCACTGGGTTTTGATATGGTCATAGTTTTGAACCATAATTATAATGGTCATATTTAGAATGTTTTCTTTATTTTCTCCTACTATATCAAAAGAAAATTAACTCTCCCTCCTTAAAAATCAACAACTGTCAATAGCTCTCTAGGCAGTTGAAGTACATTTTCCTTTTCTAAAGATTTATTTATTTATTGTATATACAGTATTCTGCCTGTGTGTATGCTTGCAGGCCAGAAGCGGGCTTTCAAACAGGCCTTTTTAAAGCAGTAGACAATTCTGACTGGTAGTTTATGGGGTAAGGAAGACTAAGGAAACTGAAAGTGAAAGTGATTGTGAACAATCGTACTATCATAAGTGTATCATATTCAAGCAAATAGCTTTATATGATTTCTATGATATGAGGAAGTACAGAAGAAGGACACAGGAGCTTGTGGGACTCATAAGGAAACACAGTGAGCTTCAAGAGTAGGTGCTGAAACTCTCCCCAAAAAGATATGTGTAAAAGTGAGATCCTAAAGGAGCTGATAGGAAGAGCTACCTACTATGTGGAAAACAGATGCATGGACTCTGGACTGTTAGGGAGCAATGTCTGGAAAAACACCCTGTATTCCTATATACAACGTCCCAAGTCACAAACACACATGTGGATGGAAGTGCAGAAGAGTATTTTATGATGCATTAAGGTTCATGCACCAGTACCTCATATTTAGCAAAAACATGCATAGTAATTTCTATGAGGACAAGTTGTTGTCTCTGATGACCAACACAAAGAAAGGCATGGCAGGGTGGAGTCACCCAGGAAACAGCCAAATCAGTCTTTAGACATCACTGATGCTATGACTAGTGTTTTAAATAGAAGAGATGCTTGGTTTGCAAGTCTCTAAATTATCCTTCTCCTCCCACACACTTTTCTTTGCATCATAGGAAGATTAAAATAAGAAAACAGAAAAGTGGCATGTAAAGTATATTAATGAGAAAGAAAGCAGAATGCAACAAAGATGCTGAGTAGGAGAAGGGGTAAGCATATGAGATGGTGTGAGTCTAAAAAATAGAAAAACTTAAAATTTGGTGCCTTCAAGATTAAGCATTCCTCTGAGCATTTACTCATGGACATGTCTGTCAGCATGAATTAAAACACACATCTAACTAAACCTAAGGCCCATTGATTGAGCTTGGGGAAAGTGGTATGGGGAAAAAAATAAATAGCACGGCTGATGGTAAGGCTCCTCATTAAACCCACTCTTGACATTGGAGTATGACAGTCTTTTTATAAGGAAGCAGAGCATACCCATGGTCATACACAGGGTATGAGCCTCATAGCATACAAGCAATATGTCTCAGAAGAGAGTTGGCAGAATTGGTATATCTCTCCGTTCCTATTGAGAACGTCTACCTGTTTTGGGGGAGTCCCTCACCATCCTATTGTTATGGTATGTCTGTCTCTGCCTAAGATAACTACAATTCTCTAATAAATTTTCTTCCACTATCAGAAGAGTTAAAGAAGATCCCTATTATAATTTGGATATGGTCTGCGTTTTCTCCAAAGCACCATGGGTTAAAATTTAATCTGAACTGTGAAATATTAGAATGTTAAAACTTATCAAGACTACAGTGTTTAGAGGTAAAGCTTTGGGGGCAGAAAGCAGGATTATTACATGACGTCTTTAGAATGGAACCTCCATAGTTGAGTCGTGGTGGGTTTCTGAGAAGGGAAGAGACCAGCACACAGACATTCACAGCTCTACTCTTCTCCTGTCACATGAAACTCTGTATTGTCTCAGGATTCTGTCAGCAAGAAAGCCATCACAAGATGTGACCTCTCAACTTTGCATTCCCAGAACTGTAAGCCAATAAAAGCCTTTAAAAATGAAATGATATGCCTCAGAGACTTTATTATAGCAACAAAAGTAGGCAATACAACCACCTATTAATACCTTGTTGGAAGATTAAGATGATTCCCCTCCCTTTCTTTGGTTCTGAGATGTGAGAAGCTTGGAGGACTCACAACCAGAAGTCAAGAATTTCTTAGAAAATTCACTTTAATTTTAGTTCCTGAAAATTCAGCTTTTTAACAAAATGTGATATTTAATTTACATGATGTCTTTTATCCTTTAAAGTTATGAAATAATTTCCAAAATATTCTTTACCATTTTATGGGGTTAATAAAAAATTAACCCATCATACTCTGTGATAATGGCTCAGGAGAAAAACACACTTTATGGGAATTAGGATCTGGAGCCAGCATGTATAGAGACTTGAAATTCATCAGCATTACCCTCAAGTCCCTTTAGAACTTGCTATGTTGGAAAGACATAGACTATGATAAGTCTGGCGTCATTTTTTTTTTTTTTTTTTTTTTGGGTTTTTGTTATGAAGTGACTTTCAGGTGAGTAAGTCTCTGGCCTGGAAAGAGCCATATTGAATAAACAATCTTCACCTGAACATTGGAA
>NW_004949100.1:18473818-18482013 GCF_000317375.1 Microtus ochrogaster | reverse complement strand
GAACTTGCTATGTTGGAAAGACATAGACTATGATATTTCTTGCTTCATTTTTTTTTTTTTTTTTTTTTTTTTTTTTTTTTGCTGGGCTTCTGTGATGAGGTGACTACCAAGTGAGTAAGTCTCTTGCTTGGAAAGAGCCATATTGAATAAACAATCTTCACCTGAACATTGGAATCCCTCACTGGGATCACTAGAGATGTGATGTGTGTTGAGATCCTCTTCCCCATATCTGAAGAGTAACTCACAGCAGGCTGGCAGCTTGAATGTCAAAATAATGATATGAGACATTATTCTATTTTTTGCTTTTCCTCCTTCCCTTGTTAAGTGTGACATGACTCCACTGTATAATAGGCATACAATGTGACACAAATACATTACCACTTGCTCTTTAATAGTCTTGTGTGTTTGTGTTCATGTATGTGAGGATGCATATTTATGCACATGCACATGGAAGTAAGAGGGCAACCTAAGGTGTAGTTCATCTATAAGGGGCTATCCGCCCCCACTTTTTTTGAGAAGCGGTCTCTCAGTGTCCTTGAACACTGGGATCCACCTGTCTCTACTTTCCTAGGGCTGAGATTATAAGCATTTTATCTCTTTTCCTTTGTATATCTCAGGGATTGAATTCATGTCCTCATGCTCACAAGGTAAGCACTCTACTGACTGAGCTATCTCTCCAGCCTCTATTCAGTTAGAAGATTTAAATACAATCTCTTAAAGCAACAGAAATACTACCAGTTTTCAGTGACATGTTTTGGTTTTCCACACACTACTTGTTAAGAAAACAAATTCCAAGTGAGTGTTTCCATGAAGTCATTTAGCCTCAGGTAACTGCCATTATTTCCCGACATCCTCAGCAATATTCAAGGGAAAAAATATTCCTATTCTGAAATCACTTGGGAAAAACAGATTTCTAGGTAAAGTTATTTCATCAAGTTAGAACTGTCTTCTAATATAACCGTAGGTGAGTTTTCATTAGCAGGATGATAGTGCAAAGACAAATAGGGGTCAGCTTCCATTCTAAACACAAGATATTTCATTTTTACTGACTGTGAACTTGACACTGTTTTAAAGTTTTATTTTAACAACTAAAACAGTTAAGGAATGAACAAAAAGCCAAACAAAACTCATGCTTTGAAATTATAAAGAAAATACTCCAAATAAGGAAACAATATGAAAAAATTAAATGAGTTGGCTAGAGTTCCTAGTAATAACAAAAAAGGATATTCTGTATGCTTTAAGAGGGAAAGTTTTCCACTGTTAGTGATCATTTTAATATGCAGTATTCCAACTTTCAATCTTGCATACCTCATACCGAATTACTACAGTTGCCATGGATGCAAGCACATGAATGGATACTGAAGGTAACAATGAGAAACGTCCTCCAAACGCTGAAGTTATGTGTTTCAATCATATTAAAATATCCATAATCCAAGAAAGATGGTATTATTAATTGTAGAAAGCACTAGAAGGCTGTAGGTGACATATGAAACATGATGGTCCCCCAGACATGTCACAAGAAATTCGTTATGAAAATGAATTTCCATGTTACTTTGTACTCTTTCTAATGGTGCATTTAAAAAACATGACTACACATGTAGCCTATGATGTCTTTCTACTGGACTGAAGAAGACAGTGATTTAAGTGTAAAATGTACTAGAGTGAGCATGAGATATTTTTGCTATGTCCCAGGTTGAGCACTTTTAAATTGTTCCAGGTGTAGACAGAGGATGCAGGTGCTTGACTCTGAATCTTTCTGAAGACACTGTGATCCTTCAGACATCTCAGAATGAAACTCCACATAGGTCACAGGAGAGTTACGAATGAGTCACATATAAGAGGAGAAGGCACCCTTGAACCATACATTTTGCATACTAAGCTAAAGTAAATTTATTCATGGCTTTGACCTCTACAACTAATTTTATGTATTTGATTTTCTGTTATTTTTGTTGAAATGACTTTAAAGTATGTGAATTATTTTCCAGTAAACATTTTACTATAGATTCAATGTTTTCTTACAGTAAATGACTAAAATCACAGGACTTGAGGGCCTGGATAATGTTCACAAGGTCACACAGATCGGATGTCAAGCCTGGTACTCTGACATCACTCCAAGGCAGTGTCTGAGGTGTTTTCTTCATAGATACAAGCAGAACAATGCTGATTTCACTATTCTGTCCATGAACACACTGCCATCAAGTTTGAATATTCGTGTCTACAAGGATCTACTTCCTCATGAGCTTAGACTTAGACTTTCACAAAGTTTGAACAAGGTTCTTACAAAATGGGAGCAAAGTATTAGGCAATGTTAAAGGGGGGATTTTAAAATGATTCAAGTCTGACTTGCTCTCTAAGTGCTGACAGTTTGCTCAGGATACGATCACTTTGGCAGTGTTAAGGAAATTAAATGAGGGAGAAAGTTCTCATTAAAAGATGTTAGAAGGCACTATGCTCAAGGAAAAGGAGGTAAGTTACAGTTAAGGCCATATATGCTAGACATAACTTGGGAGGCAATATTGGAAGAAGAAGAGCCATGGAAAAAGCTTTGGCCAAGAGGAGCTTACAGGAAAAACACTATATGAAGAGAGCCAGGAGAATCTAGGAAGAGAGAAGATTAAATGGAAATGTGAAGGAAGATGAAAATGGACAGTTGTGGAAGTAAGGGGAGTCATGCCTTTATAGACTGAAAATAGATTCATTAAAAAGGTACTGAGCCACATGGCTAACATAGATCAAAAAAATGGGTTAATCAAGATGTGAGAGTTAGCCAGTGAGAGGCTAGAGCTAATGGGCCAATCAGCTTATAATTTATGGAGACCTATGTGTGATTTTCTTTGGGGCTAAACTGTTGTGGGGTACCGGGCGGGACAAAAACCCCAACAAAAAGCAGGCCCCTGTTCGTGTTATACAGACCTAAACAGAGAACTCTCAACAGAGGAATCTAAAATGGCTGAAAGAGACTTAAGGAAATGTTCATCATCCTTAGTCATCAGAAAAATACAAATCAAACCAACTCTGAGATTCCATCTTACACCTGTAAGAATGGCCAAGATCAAAAACACTCATGACAACTTATGCTGGAGAGGTTGCAGGATAAAAGAAATAGTTATATTCTTAACTTTATTATAAACCAACTTGTTTACATGGGGACCTTGGGAGAGGGTTGAAGGGAAGAGGGTTGAAGGGGAGAGGAGAGGCAGGGAGGGGAGCAGAGAAAAATGTAGAGCTCAATAAAAATCAATTAAAAAATAAAATAAAAAAGAATATAACTATTATATATTATATATAACTGCAACTGTATCCGTTCTCTACTGTAGATATCATTAACCTCTCAGTTTTGCTTTGCTCTCTGCTTCTTCACTGCTGATGCAGTGTGGTTTGCTTTCTCAAGCTCCAGATGCTGTGACTTTCTTCATAATGGTGAACTGTAACCTTTGAGCAGAAATAAATCCTTTCCCCCATATATTGCTTTTGTATTTTACCATAGAAACAGGAAAAAGAAGTCTTTGAGAGTATATAAAGAAGGTAACCTTCCAGAAAAAAGTTCAGACTATTAAAGCAAGCAGTTAGGAAATATGAGTTCTGGAGCTCTGAAGCCTACCCGACAATTGAGCAGTGTGTATAGCAGGTGGTCTGGGGTGGTCTGCGCTCTCCACTGTAAGACCTCTGACAGGAACAGGAACTGGAAAGACACAAGGATGTTAGAGTCATGCCACTGAAGTCTGGGTTAGGCAATATCAATATTTAAGTAAAAATGAGCACATTCTTTCCTACACAGAGGCATAAGGATACAGTCACATTTAAGAAAAAGTCAAGCAAATATATCAATAACAGAATGAGCAAATCCTGCCGTTATTTAGAATTCAATGCAACTGACTCAGACCAACAGCACCAAGGACTGCTATTGTATCCTTGGTTAGGCAAGTTTTCTACAAGTCAGCACAAGGAAGAGGAGAGCTATCTCCTTATAGATAAGATCAGACAGAAGATGCAATGTTGATTTCTGTGATGTTTAGAAGAGAATATACAATCTAGCTTACTTAAAAAAATTTATTAAATATGTGATTATAGAATGCCAATTCTCTGCAATTACTAAATGCATCTTATTTAGTCTGAAATAAAAAAGACAGCTTATTTCACAGGAAGATATAGGAAATTTCCATATAACACCCTAACACCTTCTATTAATAGAAATGTACTACATGAGGACAGTATGACAATCAAGTTCTTTTTAATGAACAAATTGCTGTATGTCATTACGCTGGCAATATTTAAATAATGGGCCTACCTTGGGCTGTGAGAATCAGGGAGTCATAAGTATTGTCAGAAATGAAGTGTTACAATGGGACTCAGAAATACATAGGCAAGTTATGTGCTTTGCTGTGTGGGTGGGGAGGTGCTAGATATTTGTTCTTTAAGATGCATTAAGAAGATTAACTGTTAAACCCCAAAAGACAAAAATTGTGCACCAAGGCCACTGTGAAGCAGTGTGGGTTTCACATCAGGGCTGGTGGAGAATACTTAGAAACAAGTAAAGATCAAAGGTTTCCTAATATTTGCCTCAATCCTGCCCATGTTAATGATATCACTTCTTCATTTCTGTGCCATGATGAAACTTCCTAAAGTCTCAGGTACCTTGTAACATTCTCTCCTATAAACCTATTAATCTCCACTGGAAATGGGTTAGCATGACCAAAGATGTGAAATCAGTAATAAATATGGAACTGACATAGTGAGGACTTGGGACAGTCATTCTGTGATTTTACAAATAGTCAACACAGCTCTAGAGTCAAGGGAATAATGTGAGCTCTGACCTCGGTTCTCACCTTCCGGGCCTGGTCATTGTCCTCTATCTGACCCAGGTCTCTGCCACTAGCCTGAGCAATCCTCTTTCCAGACACCAGGTTTCCCACCATCACAGAGGCGGGGCCAATTTCTGGGGAAAAAGAGAAAAATAACCTTAAAGACATAAGTGAAATTCTTTTTAACAGGACTCTTAGTCAATTAATGAAGAATTAACCTTGGTAAAACACTTTGGAAGACACAGCTTCAAATCACTCTTAATATAAGATAGCAAAGAAATCATTGATGTGTCTGTGATGGTCAAAATGAACAAACCTGAATGAGGTTACACAGGAATGATGTTTTCAACACAGACAACCTGTTAGCCCTCTGTGACTGATGCTTCTACTGTATAGCATTAAGCCAACAGATGATATACATTCAGGTGTGACTGTAAACATGGTACAGAAGATAAATACAGGATATAAAACCAGGAAAGACTTCTGTATTATACCTCTTCTTGTTTTCTGATACTAGGACCTGTAGAGAGGGTTGACACATTTGCCTATTGGGATAGATGAAGGGATATGATAAAGAATCACTTATTTATAGATTTTACTGACCAGTGAGGTTTGCAATTTTCCATCAGGCCTACAATGAGATGTAGAAGAGTAAACCCAGAAGCCACTAAAAAATAAAAGCTTTTTCTTTTCACTCGACTGTTACAAACTCAATGAACATTCTTAGTTTAGGACAGCAGTTTGAAAGAGAAACATCAGACATGTTTCTGATAGCTTCACTTTTTCAATTATAAAAAAGGAAGTTTCTTTTAAAAATATTTTTCGCAAATTTTTTATTACATTTATTTACTTGTGCACATACACGCACTCATGCCATGGTATGAGTGTAGAGGTTAGGGGACAACTTGCTAGAGTCAGTTCTCTCCTTCCATCTTGTGGGTTCTGAAATTGAAATCAGGTTCAGGACTGGCATCAAGTATTTTATTCACTGAGCCATTCTGTTGGCCCAGAAATTTCTTAACTGCAGAAACTAAAATTTTTGACTGTTAGAAGCCCTAACATGCCAATTACTCAAATTTTTCATTAAATGAATACATACAAACCAAGGAATACATATTTAAAGGGAAAGGTTAGACATTCTAGATCCCCCCTTCCACCGTGTGTGAGTGAAATGGAGGAGGTATAGAGGAGAAGAGGAAAAAGATATTTAATAGAAGAATTACAGTATAAAGACTGAGAAGAGGGATTGGTGGGTAAAGGGCTTGTTATGCAAGTGTGACGAGTGGAGTTCAAATCCCCAGAACTCATAAAACACAAGGTGGATATGGAGACTGCGATGAGGGTATGGTACATGCCATATCATGTTCATCTATCTCTAGTTTTAGCTATATGTACCAGCCCCTCTGCTATCAAGTTAGCAGGAGATTTCTGTTTCCTAATTTACTACATTCTGATAATAAATGCACTGACAAGTGTATGAGATTTATTATTATGTGACTGGTTTATTAGCTATGAGAAGCAAGCCAGATAAAAGATAATGTGTTCCTAATATATCAGACAATGAGACACAATCTCAGTTGCAAATAAATAGAATTCCTCATGTTTTAAAGTGTTATTACATAGCCTACCACTTTCATTCCTAAATGAGCCATATAAAACCTGCAAGGGTGAATTACCCAGAATCTGTACACAGGACCATACCCAAGGGATGTATGCCTGGTCTAGGGCTACCAACAGGTGACTGAACATTACCAATCCCAGTGGAAGTGATATCCAATAAGAAGGGCACACACCTCTTTTACCCACATTCTCTATACAGACTACCTGAGGTGATTGCACTACTTCAGAAGAGCTGCTACACTCTAGCCATCTGGGTGCAAACAAAATCTTGTGAGAACGTACTGTCTGGGAGTGCAGACCATGTGGAGAACATGAGTATGGAGATTACCAGTATTCAGAAATGGAGCTCCTCCCAAGCCTGCTATTGACAGACACAGCTTACAGAATCCACTCAAGGCTGTATCACAACACGAAGGGTTATTGGCATACCTGGCTGCTTCTGCCGTGGTTTAGGTAAATTTGTGACACAGGTGTGTGGGCACATCAGGACATTACAGGGGTGGAGAGAGCCCTCTAGGAAAAGCTGCTTTGTTTCTGACAAATGGATGCCACCAAGTGGAGTTTTGGGAAGGGTATTTGCTGGTACCAGGGCCAGGCAATAAACTCCAACTTGATGTATACTGTCAATTGCCTGAAAAATAAGAAAGAGACAGTCATATTAAAATTGGTTCTAGGGGCTGTAGAGATGGCTCAGCAGTTAAGATCACTGACTGTTCTTCCAGAGGACCTGGATTCAATTCCCAAAACCCACATGGCAGCTCACAACTGTCTGTAACTCCTGTTCCAGGGGACCTGACACCTTCATATAGACATACATGCAGGCAAAACACCAATGCACATGAAATAAAATAAGTAAACAATTTTTAAAAAGTAAAATAGGATCTATAAACAGATACAGTACATAGTGTATTACTTAGAATTTTTGTTTGTGTATACAGGTGTGAGGAGGCCAGAGGACAACCTCCGGGGTTGGTTTTTACGTGCTGCCTGCTGTTACTTATTTATCTTTTTGAAGAAAGTATTTCTTTCTGGCTCAGAATTTGCCAATTAGACTAGGCTGGCTGGACAGTGAGCCCCAGGATCTGCATGTCTCTGCTTTTCCATCACAAGAACATACCACTGTGCCTGCCTTTTTTACATGGCATCTAGGGATTGAACTCAAGTACATGCACAGCAAGTACTTTACCCACTGAACTATAATCTCCTATCCTCTTCGTTTTGAGGGTTGTTTGTCTGTTTTTGGTTTTGCTTTTTGTTTTTGAGACACAGCCACAGACTATAGCTCAAGCAGATCTTTAGCAAGTGGCAATTCTCCTGCCTCAGCCTCTGAAATGCTGAATTACAGGAATAAGTCACTATAACTAGCCTTTGTAAATAAATGCATGCACAAAAACCTTGTCTATACCCACAAAGGAAAAATTAGTCATAAAAGAAAACTTCATTTTCTCCAATGGAGCTTTACTTGGTATATATATAAACTACACTTTGGGCAGCAGTAGATAGCCAATACAAAATGAACTCAATGGTATTTTTGACGGTTTTTTTTTCCTCATAATGCTTTGCTGGGCATTTTTTAAAACCACAAAGGTCTTTTGTTTATATATTATGTTTCCTAATTTTGTGTATTTATGGGATTTCAATGTGTGTGAGTGTATGTATTTCTGTGTCTGTATGCATTTCTTATGCTTTTTCTTTGGACTTTTTTGTTCACTTTTGTTATCTATCTATCTATCTATCCTCTCTCTCTCTCTCTCTCTCTCTCTCTCTCTCTCT
>NW_004949100.1:18457935-18473718 GCF_000317375.1 Microtus ochrogaster | reverse complement strand
TCTCTCTCTCTCTCTCTCTCTCTCTCTCTCTCTCTCCCTGTGTGTGTGTGTGTGTGTTTAGTTCCCATTTGTTTTCCAATGAGAGAAAGAAAGGATGTGGCTTTGAATGCGTAGGGAGTTAGGGAGGATCTGGGAAGAACTGTGGGAGGGAAAATCATGATCAGAATCTATTGTATGAAAAAAACTGTTTTTGATAAACATTAAAATTATAAAAAAACCCAGACTATTATACACAATATATATTATAAAAGTATATATCATATGGACAGTGCTCTGGGTATATGGAAATCAAACAAAGAGATGGTTTTCTCACTACAATAAAAAGGTTGCATTAGTTCACACAGGGCTATTGGCAATTCTCATAAATAATTAAAAAGAAGGGTTTGGAGAAAAGAGCATATAGTCTCATGATTGTAACAACACATGCAAGTCCGTCAACGAAACTACTAAGAAGCAGTTTTGCAGTTCCTGACTTCTGCCCTTGATATGTTCAGTTTGTTTCTGGACACTGTATAGAATTTCCTATCAGACAGTTTAAGCAATAGAATATAAACATATGGTCAAAGGAATGGGTGACAAAGGTTGAGCTACAATCCTACAGTGAATGAGAAAAGCAGGAGAAAAGCTTTAAGAGATAGCCATACTACCTGGAGCACTCTGCTCATCCACTGAAAACTGTCTTCCTCTGTGGAATCCGGTCTCTGCTCAGCCACAATCACTATCCTTTCATCATGAAGGACAGTCACTGAGAACACAGCGATCCTGCAGAAACAGAGGGAACCTGTGGTGAGCAGAGGAGAGAGACTTGCTTCCAAGGACTCCAAGGACTCCTGCAGCACTAAGGACTTCATAATCAAGATTAATTACACAAATCTCAGGATTCTGTCACAGGTGAAGATTAGTCCCAGACTCTCACACATGAGCTAATGTGAGAAAATCATGTGTGTGTTGGGGGAGGGGGGACGACAATGCACACTTAACACCAGGAGGCTGTTTGCCGTCTCTTTAAGGTTTGAGAATAAAGTTACAGGTGTATCCAATATGCAGCCAAAAATAAGCTACAAATAGAGCCCAACAGAAAATAGTAAACAAACTTACAATCTTATGGCTTTTTTTGAGTGTAATTTTTTTAGCAGGATGTAAGTCAACTGTGTAGTTGCCTAAAGGCTGGCTAAGACGAAGAATAAATTTACGTATGATCAACGGAATGTCCAGTATTTGGAGAACTGTATCAATCTTTCTTGAGTTTGGAACTGTAAAGTAGTCCTTTCTCTAACAAGAGAAAGTTTGTTTTCAAGTAATAGTTCTTTGCTCAAATCTTCCTGCTTTGTATGGTCAGCACAGAACTCCCTTTTAAAAATAGCTTCTTGTTGTGGAATATTTGTTTACACTGTAAAAATGTATCTCTGCCTAAGGTGTCTTCTGATTGGTTTAATAAAGAGCTAAATGGTCAAACAGCTAAGCAGGACAGACAGGTGGGACTTACAGGCAGAGAGGAAATGTGATTAATCTAGGTGCAGATGCAGAACCAGCCAGATGTGGAATGAGTCTGACACAAAGAATGGAATAGAAGAAAAAGCCACATGGTAGAACATAGATTAGTAAAAATATGGGTTAATTTAAGTTATAAGAGCTAGTTGAGAGCTGGCAAGATGGCTCAGTGGTTAAGAGCACTGCCTGCTCTTCCAGAGAACCCGGGTTCAGTTCCCAGCATCCACATGGCAGCTTGCAGCTGTCTGTAACTCCAGTTCCAGAGAACTTGACATCGTTATACCAATGTGCATAAAGTTAAATAAAGTTTTTTTTTTTAAAGAGATAGTTGAAAACAAGCCTAACTAAAGGTCAAGCTTTCATAATAAGTCTCCATGTCAATGGGAGGTGGCTGGAGGGATAGAGAAAGACTTGTTATGTATGGCGCCCAAATAGGGGAACATATTACTACATAGAACCTGAGAAAGTCTTAAAAAAAAGTTCCAAACATGTAAACATAGAGCCAGATGAGGCTTCCTAGTCCCGCAGTCTCTCAGGCAGGCCATGGTATACAGTGATGCAGCTCCCTGTGGATTTGAGCCTGTGATTTGAGCCAGCCAGTGTCATGTGCACAGCTATGCAGCTATGTAGCAGGTTTAAGGCTTGGTCAGAGAAGGCTATAGGTGCTCAGTAAAGGTGCTGAGAAAACCTTTAAACAAATACAGCAAAAAATTTGTATGCACAGTCCTAGAAAAAAATAGTTTAAAAATAATAAATTCTTTAAAGACAGAATACAACCATAGATATATAGATATAGATATATAGATACAGATAGTCATGTAAAGATGGGAAATACACACAGTGTCTGGATTTATATGGTACTTTGCTGACTCTGAATTTTTAAATGCTAATGTACAAAAAATAATAGCTGCTGAGAGACATTTGATTATGAAAACTACTAAATTAAACCAACCTATAAATTTTAAGAATGTCTTCATTTCAAAACAGAAGTCAGAAAATATGTTATGTTGTGGGAGAGGGTATGCACTTGTTTCCACAGGAAATAAAAAGTTATGAATCTCTTAAATATTAATCAGATTTGATTGGGGGAAACCGGAAAATCTTGGCTACAGATATAAAAAAAGAAACCAACAAAGACTACAGAAGAGATGATTTATATGCTGATTCCTCTACTACAGGAAATAGCTCTGAGATTGCCAGTAAGCCACAGCCATGTGGCGATATACAGATTATTAATAGACTGTATCAGATCCTGCCTCCAGGTTCTTTGTGCTCAGTTTGAGTTTCTGTCCTGACTTTCATCAATGATGAACAGTACTGTGAAAGAGTAAGCCAAATAAACTCTTTCCTCTCCAAGTTGCTTTACATCATGGTGTTTCATCACAGCAATAGTAACTCTAAACAGGAAACAAACTATACCAAAAGTAAGTATTTAATTAGTAGACAAGTACCACTAACCTTCCTCTATAGACAAACTTCATGGGCTCTACAGCCAAGGCTGTGGCTACAATGTCATCGGCATTGTGTCTTCGTCCACTGACTACCATTAGGCCGTCCATCTTACCCACCACAAAGACAAGGCCCCCAGGACCAACAAATCCCAGCAAACCTGTCCTTATGAATGGGTATTCACTGATTGGAGCCCCGGAGCTTGTCATGGGAAATACCTAGGGAAACAAGGCTACAATTAGGTCAACTCAAAGGGTTAAGCAGGGTCTACAGCCTTGCCACTTCTCTAGAGAGATCAAGTTTACTTTCTTACCTCTTAGAACTCTGTCAGCATGAGGTCATTGTGACTTTGTCTGACAGTCTATAAACATGGTGCGATGTTCAATATTTGTTGTAAATTAGACTGGATTTTGAATAACTTAGGAGATATAACTCTGATCATACCAGAGAGCTTTACATGAGGGAAGACCCAATCTGAATGTGGTGAGGTCCATGGGCTGAGGACTTAGACTGAATACAAAGGAAGGTTTCCACCAACATTCATTTCTTGGTGCTTCCTGACCTTGGGTGTAATTGGATAAACTATTCACATTCCTGTCACCATGGCTTCCCTACCATGATGGATTGTAATCTCAAACTGTAACAACATAAACTTTTCCTCCGTGAGTAGCTTTTGTCAGGCAGTTATAGGTAGGTCAAAAGTAACTAATGCACATGGAAACACAGTTCCCTCTTGTGTTCATCCCAGGCTCAGCAAAGTTCTCTTGCTTCTGCATGTCTGGCTGATGTGCAAGGGCTGTAGGAATCTCCACTCACAGGCTCTGAGTCTCCAGACAAGCAGCAGCCATAAATCATTGTACCATGCTTAAAATCTGGTGATGAAAGTGATTAATGGAGACTCGAGGTACATTTTTTAAATAACACATATCGGCAGTAGCTGATCCCTATTCTTTATAGAAAACACACTGAAAAGGAAAATGTAAAGAGAGCACAACTTGTCCAAAATACAAATCTTGTTTCCTTCAACCTTGAAGATAACCACACAGAAAAGGCACGTTTTTTAGATCATATACTCAGCTCCAGTTTCAGGGATTTTAGAGGTCTGAGCTCATACTCACATGTATGTTCACTCTGAGCTCTAACATTTAGGAATAAATAACCTGTTCTACTCATGAATCAGTGAAATATTGTGTCAATCATAAGGCTAGACACTGTACGAGAAATAGAAGAAAGTTCTAAGAATACCATGATACAGTACTAGACACCAGAAGCTGTCTTAACTCCTTTTATATCTCTTTTTACTGTGTTCACCACCTACATAAAGCAGGTTATCTATGTATACCAGCCATGCATGTATATCCCACACATACATAAAGCAGGTTATCATCTATGTATACCAGCCGTACATGTATATCCCACACATACATAAAGCAGGTTATCATCTATGTATACCAGCCGTACATGTATATCCCACACATACATAAAGCAGGTTATCATCTATGTATACCAGCCGTACATGTATATCCCACACATTTCATACATATCCCACGTGTGTAAACATGCACAACACATATCCACACACTACATGGATGTCTATACCATGATCTGTTACAACATACCTTACACTCTCACTGTGCCACTGAAATTATTATTCACATTTTTCAGGTTCTCCTGAATTCACACCTAGTCAAGTCTAGTCTATGCTACAAAACTGTGCAGAATGGCCAGCTGACTTCCTGAGTGAGGGCATTTACCTACACACCTATGCACATGTTCATGTGGTTTTTCATCACTTATCTGTCAGATGTAAAAAACAACAAACAAAAGCTCCATTTTAAAGAGACTGTTTATTCTTCCTGGATACTGGTTAAAAGATAATAATAAAGCTGATGACTCGATTATCAAAAACAAAAATATAGTGAGAAAAAGCCCACCAGTCTAATATGAATGTTCTTTGGTGAAATCATCATCTTAATAATTTCTGTTTCTGAACACCTGGCAAAACTGTTCGGGCAGAGCGAGGGAAAGAGCTGAAGGAGGAATTTTGTCATCAACCTACCTCGAAGGTGTTCTTGGTCATACCGGAGAGACCATAATATGATGTTCCTGTGGCAACTGCACAGACACAGAGCTCCCCAATTTCATCTGTCCTGCACAACTGAGGAATACCATCTGGCTTCACTGAACACATGATGGCTAAAGGCAAAATAAAAGGCACAAGGAGAGCATGAGCAAGGAGGAGAGAAATTAATGAATCCACAAATATCAATGGGGGCACAAATGAACAGAAATACCACCATGAATAAAATTTCATTTTCTCTAAGAGTTGCAACTTTTCATATTGTAGCAAAATGTTAGATTCAATTATCATATTAATCATTTCAATTACTTTAATTTTAATATAAGAGAGAAAGACTGTGTGCCATTTACATATGAGATGATACTTGGGATGTGTCAGAGTCATTTACTAGACATGTACCAGAGAAACAGCTGAAAGTTCCAAAACGCATCCCTTCAAATGAACCAGCACAGGTATTTGTTCTCAAGTCTTCCAAAGCTTCTCTAAGTTGAAAGCAGAATTTAAACCCTCCAGTGTCCTACATAAATCTTACGCCTTGGTTTAAATTACCTGTTGTACACAATCCTTCAGAGAATACCACTTCAAGGTTTTGGCACTCAGTATGTGTGACACACTCATAAGTAAAGCCAGAAGTAGTGTCTTGTGTGTTCTCCTTATTCTTCTACCTTATTTTCTTTTGAAACAGGTTCCCTTTCTGAACCTGGAGCTCATCATTTCACCTATGTTATCTGGCCAGTTAGCTCCATGGGTTTACTTGTTCCTACCTTCAACATCTCTGAGCAGCAGGATTTCACGGCTGTGGCAGATGTTTAAAGGGGTACCGGGGATCCAAATTCTGATCATGTTTACACAGTAAACAGTTGCCATCTGAGCCCTACCCCTCCAGCCTTTATTATGCACACATTTAACAATGCTAAATTCTCATTAATCTGTGACTCACATACTTACTTGATGCTTATGCAACTTCACCATCCTACCTACCACCACTATAAACCATAAGCCTGACTAGGTGGCCAGAGGCCTAGTGTCTTAGGTAAGTGATGTTTTACAGCCAGTGACAGATGAGTGTTTAGAAATTCTATAACCTCCAGAGGCTGGCATTACATCTAAGAAATAGAATCAACAGAAACATGAAAAGTTAAACTCGTTCACAATAAGAAAAATATACACCCAAACTACACCAAAAAGCAAAAAGCAGACTCTTGTAGTAAGTGAGTTTGAGATCAGCCTAGTGAAGTTAGTAAGACCTTGCCTTAAAATAAAATGTACAGGTTCGAGACCAGCCTGGTCTACAGAGCTAGTTCCAGGACAGGCTCCAAAGCCACAGAGAAACCCTGTCTCGAAAAACCAAAAAAAAAAAAAAAAAAAAAAAAAAAAGAAAAAGAAAAAAAAGTACAGGAAAGGGCTAGACATTGTATCACAGGCCTTTAATGCCAGCACTCAAGTAGCAGAGGCAGGCGGGTCTGCAAGTTCAAAGCCAGCCTAGTTTACATAGAGTTCTAAGACAGCCAGGGCTACATAGAGAGACCCTATCTATCTCAAGAAACAAAACAAAACACCAAAATGTAGAAAAAAGGCTGTGGAGGTAGCTCAATGACAGAATATGTGCCTAATGTGTAAGGGTGTGCGTTCAATTTCGAGTAGCAGAAAACACAAGCAACAAAACTAAAAGTAGACCAAACTGTCTTCATTTATCATACTAGAAAACATCATGAAGTCTGATGGGAAAGGCAGAGAGAAATAGGAATAGCACCCATCATTGCCAGGAGTATGAAATAATCAGAATGATGTGGGCATGCTGCAGATACAGACAGACCTTCAACTAAGATTAAGCCAACTAAAATGGATGGAGAAGAGGCTTATGAATTTCTACTCCTAGCTGAGAAGCTATTTACAACTGATGGTTGATACAGGAGGAAGAGTAAGTTTTTCTTTAAGAATGAAGCTCCCGAAAGGTTGCTCAGGATGACCATATTCATGAGCATATAGGCAGCACTAAGTAGACTCATTGGGTTTTAAAAAAGAGGTAACTGGAACAATAGCCAAGTATTAAGAGCACTAGCTACTCTTGCAGATGACCCAGGTTTGATTTCCTGGACCCACATAATGGTTTACAACCATCTGTAACTCCAATCCAAAGAGATCCAACATCCACTTCTAGCTTCCCTGGGCACCAGACACACATATGGTGCAGAGACACACATACAGGCAAAGCACTCCTACACATAAAAAAATTTAAAGAGAGAGGACACATAAAGTTGGGGGTGAAGCAGGGAGAACTGGGGACAAAGAGAAGGAATTGCAGAGGAAGAAATGGGGGTAGATTTGATCAAAACCGCTTATGTATATGTGAAATTCCTAATAACAATAAAAAGAAACACTTCACTTCTGAGAAATTTTTCATTATATTCCCATATCCATGTAGAATGAAGCTCAGATGTGGTCCTTCACATCAGAATGCAGCAAAGAGTACAACTCCAACAACTGTGGAAAGTATATATAATTATGCATTCAAGCTGTGCACTGCATGGAAAAAAGCAAGTTTTTTATGTGCTAGCAAATGAATATAAGTCACAAAATATGGTGTACTATATTCTATCACTGCATTTAAAAAGCCCAAATCCAAGAAAGACAATATACAAGTAGACATGGACGGGGGTGTTTCTATGATATGATTTTACACTACAGAGTATTTCTGAATAGAAATTTCTGAAAAGGAAAAAGGGTTTTCTGAAAAGAAACCTGTGATGCTATAGGTGACTTGAGTGGACAGATATATTTTTTTCATTGTTATGTCACTTAAATCTTTTTATGCCTCCAGTATGGGAATCCATTTGCTTAAAAACTAGTTTGCTTGTCTTTATAAAATAAAACAAAAGAGCTAAGTGGTCTGGCTAAAAGTGGGCAATGAGTCCGGGACACCCTGAATTTGGAGTTTGGAGACCTAAGTTGCTCTGACTCTAGAAGCACTTTCATGACAGGAGGTGGAATGGAAACAGTTATAAAGCTATAGAAAATTAGGAGCACAAGAGACAGGCTTTATTTCTGTTATGCTTTGAACTAGAAAACTGAAAGACCATCCCTGTACTCTTTATTGTTATGGAGAGGCAGTGTGAAAAATCCATCTCTCTGTGATTCCAAGAGGGCAGAGAGGCCCTTTACCCACTAGGTTTTGTCCTAGCACTCAGATCCCACCCAAGATGCCAAGGGAAGTTAATTGGCTATATATGGTTATGCATATATATGGTATATTAGACATAACAATGAGTGCTGTTCAAGCATGCTCTTGCCACTCTATTGTGTAAAGGAGCATGGAGGGACTTCAAAGGAGGAGGCCTAGATTCTACACAGAACCTCAATTTGAGAAAGCAGCAACATAGCTCCATGCTGGAAGACAGAAATTGAGAACAAATATGCTGATAAAAGTGACTCTGTGAGACAGGAATTGAGAACAACATTCAACAAATAAGAATGTGACTCAGAAGCCCCAAGGCACATTATATGAAGGGCTAGAGGGGCTGGGGAGGAAAGTGAGGGTATGACACAATGTTTCTTCAATCAAGTGACTCCCTATACTGCTTTCAGGCTAAACAGTAGCTTCATACCTAACAAAAACCTCTCATTCCTCAGGTTTCATACATACTCCTCAAAGCCTTCCATGAGGCTGAGCTATGGTGTCCAGTCTGGGCTGAGGCATCAGTTAGGATGAGTAAAGAGGGGATCTGGGTTGCAAAAAAAGGAAGCAGCTCAGGACCAGTGTAGGGGTACAGACAGAGTCAGCCCATAATGCCTTCCTGGAGAAAAGGGTTCCAGAGGAGAGGTGTCCTTCACCAGCTTTATGAATATTTTTGGTTCCCTTTTCTTGGAAGAGAGAACATTGCTTTTGGTCTGAAGATTAACCAGAAAAAAACTAAATATTAGGAGTTTCAGTGTTGAACCCAAGATGCCATACAAATGGAAATGGAATGGACAAGAAAAGATAATGCTAACCTGTGTTCTAAAAGCATATACTAACAGATGAGTCAGAAAGCCATGCTAGGACTGCCTACTTCATACCTCTGCTGGCTGATTTTATGCCAGCTTGACATAAGCTACAGTCATCTGAAAGGAGGGAACCTCAATTAAGAAGATGTCTCAGTAAGATTCAGCTGTAGGCAAGTCAGCAGGGCATTTTCTTAATCATTGATTGATGTGGGAGGGCCCAGCCCATTGTGGGTGGAGCACCCCTGGGTTAGTAGTCCTGGTTTATATAAGAAAGCAGATTCAGCAAGCCTAAGGATCAAGATAATACAAAGCACTTCTCCATAGCCTCTGTGTCAGTTCCTGCACTGTCTGAGTTCCTGCCATGGCTTCACTAAATGAAATGTAACCCAGAATAGATAAACCAAATAAAACCTTTCATTCCCAAGCTGTTTATAACTGTGTTTTATTGCAACAATAAAGACTGAAAGAAAGACAACACCCCAAGGCTGTACTCACCTCCAGGCATGACAAGGCCGACATCCTGCACTGTGAGCACAGACAGCTTCTCCTCTGAATCCACACGGATCACACCATAGGTCAGCCCATGCATGGATAGCACACCCCGCCCTGGTGGCTGGTTGCTGTCATCTGTGGGCCTAAAAGGGTAGTTTTCGTTGAGCATGTTCAAGTAAACAAACCATTCTACTTTTAGATGTGCACATCTTCACCTATGCAAGTACACATATACCAGGTATAGGAAGGGATCTTCTCGAGACGAAGCTGGCTACCATCTGTGCCAGCACTGAGGAGCCTCCTGTTTATGCAGTGTTAGTTCTATCCAGGAGTTGACCCCAGAGTTCCCAGGCTAAAAATGCCTCAGAATGTGGAGGCAGCACTAAATCCTCTACTCTCCTGATACTCCCTCACGACACAGGTCAAAATAAATAAATCCACTGACCCATGATGTCCTTTCTCCTCTCTGAGGTCCCAAGTCTTGTAAATGGTGAATGAGAGAGAGCAACAATCCTAAGAATATACATCGTAAGTTCAGGGAAGAGAAAAGGTGGGCATCCTGGCTGATCAGTTTCAATTCATATGTATGCTATCTAAGCTTAACCTCAATTTCAAATGCAAGAATCTAAGTTCTATACTAAGCCATGCTAGGTAGGACAATGACTTAGATGACAGGTATGCTGTAAAAACTCTTTGTGGTTTAGGAAGTATATGGATTTTAGACAAAGCACAGTTCTGAAATGATGACCATGTTTTTATCTCTGCTGTTGTCAGCAGGCTACAAGAACTTAAACCTTTGTAACTCCCTGGTCTTCAAACACCTCTCTCCAAAACCCCCGCTGAAACCCACTACGGGGGTTCACAATGTTTTCTTCCTTCCTCTATCTGGAACATTTCTCCAGTAGACACACATACATACAAACTCTTCAGAGAGTTTCTTAATTATGAGACTAGAATTAACCAGCCTAATAAAGATACATATGCCTATTGCTCCCATTTCCAGAGCCTTGAACTACATGTAAGCCTTCCTTCATCAAACTACTAAGAATAAGCAGGTAGGTTATTCATTTCCGTATTCTACCCTTGGAGCAGAACCTAGCAATAAAATTTGATAAATCAGTGTACTAAAAAAAAAGTTCAAGATTATAGACTTCAACAATTAGATTCTATATTCACTAAGTAAAAGATCACAATTTTGATAAACCTCACACTTTTTTCCAAAATTTTCTTAATTTTTACTATATTTTAACAATTGTGTGTATGTATGGCAGCATGTGTGTGCTATGACCTGCATGTGCAGGACTTCTTCCATTTGTGGATCCCAGAGATCAAACTTGTGGTGTTAGGTTTAATGGCAAGTACCTCTACCTACAGAGCAGTCTCACTGGCCCTGTTTCTATAATTTTCCATGGGAAAATCTTTAACAGAGTTTTAAAATCTCTACATTGGTCTATAAACACGAGTTTATGGTTTAACATTAGAATACTGTGAAGGTTTATAGAGAAGCTAAAGAAGTACAAGTTAAAATATAGGAAAAAATAAAGTTAAAATTTGCAAAAGAAGTTCATACTTGTATCAAGTAGTTGGGATATAAAAACACAAAGGAGCAAGAAATACAATTATTTTACTTAGAAGAATTAATAAGGCTAGCGCTAATCAACTAAGAACATTTGTCTAAATAATAAAGCCTACATGAAAATGTCTGGAGTCAGTAAGCTCAAAAAACTGCATAGCTGTTATTTCCTTGCCCTTTGCTCTTTTCTGAAGACTTCAACAAACCAAAACTCTAAAATGAGAAAGAAAAAAGAAAAAACACAGCCCTCAGGAGCCCCACCACCCTTTTCCTACCCTGTGACAACACTCTACAAAGATACAATGTACAAAAAGGAATTAAAAACCATAGCATTGATGCTGGGGAAGTAGCTCAGTTGGAACAGTGTTTGCCTAAACCACACAGTCCTTAGTTCTGCATAAACTGGGTGTCATGGCATATGTTTACAATTTCAGCACTTTGGAGGTTGAGGCAGGAGAATCAGGAGTTCAAAGTCATACTTGGCTACATATAGCAAGTCCAACGCCAACCTAAGATACATAGGACCCTGCCCCAACAATAAAAAAAAAAAAATTCCTCAGCTGGCTGTCAGCTAAATTGTTTAACCTCAAGGACAACCCTTCTGTTACCTATGCTAACCTTATTTGGAAAGAAAACCTTCCCACACACAGCAAAATAGAATTATACTAGCTAAGTGTAGATCTTAAATCTTAAGTCTTTAGGAGATCCAAAGAACATAGGCAAGGAAGAATGTCTCATGAAGTCAGAAGCAGACTAACATTCAGGTCAAAGGATGCCCCAGCTATTGGCTACCTCCATCAATAGAAGGGTGCACTCCCAGGTCCCCTAGAAGGAACAATTCTGCCCACACCTTGACTTTGGGCTTTAGACTCCAGGAGGAGAGAACCAACTCATTTTTTGATTTTTAAAGGCAACCAGCAGCACTTCTTTGTTATGGCAGCCTAATAACTAATACTTATTACTAAGATATTCTTAGTAATAAAGGGGAGAGAGTTACATAGAAGCAACATCTTTGTCTGGTCCTGACAATCCTAAGCACACTTAGTAACAGTGGGCTCTGCAAATCTGAAGCCTAGAGGGTGTCATACTTTTAAAGTCCAATAGTATGTGGTTTGTCATCTTAGTTGCAACAACTACATTTAATAATAGTTGAAAAAAATTAATAAATGTGCTGGATGGTGGTAGCACATGCCTTTAATTCCAGCACTTGGGAGGCAGAGGCAGGCGGATCTCTGTGAATTCAAGGTCAGCCTGGTCTACAAGAGCTAGTTCCAGGACAGGCACCAAAACTACACAGAGAAACTCTGTCCCGAAAAACAAACAAACTAACTAACTAACTAACTAACTAAATAAATAAATAAATAAATAAATAAATAAATAAATAAATATTTAAAAAGTGTGTTAAGTATCTTAAGTTTTAACTGTTTCAGAAGTAATTAATATTAATACTGCTTTAACATAGTCTATTACTACATATTATATATGATAGATGCCCTTGCTTGGCAGAAGAAAAGGCCCCAGAGTTTTCTTCCTTACTAAATACATGCCAAAGAAAGGAGGAAATGCTTATGAATTCCTATCTACCTTCTTTATCCCTATCACTCCACCTGCCTTCCAACTTCTTGATACTTGGTGTTTCTAATGGCTTCTTTTTACTGACTGCAAACATTAATACTCTGATGTCTTTCAAGTCCAGAAATGCTAAGACCCTTTTACAAAGGTATACCTATTCAAATCTCTATAGCAAACCTATATAGGTACTATTTGCCTCATTTTCAGATTAAAAATTTAAGGCAGAAACATATTTCTTGTTGCTGTGACAGAGTACCTTACAAAATCAACATCAGAAATAGTTTATCCTGGCTTATGGTTTTAAGGTATAGTCTACCACAGGGGAAGGCATGGCAATATATGTGAGGCAGCTGATCACATTGCATCTGGAGTTGGGAGCCGGAGAGATGAACACTGGTACTTAGATTGCTTTCTCCTTTTATTCAGTCTAAGTCTCTAGCCCATTGGATGGTGCTGTCCACAGTGGGTCTTCCCACTGCAACTAACCCAACCTAGAAACTTCCTCACAGACATGCCCAGAGGTTTCTGTCCTATGTGGTTCTAAATCCAATCAAGCTGATAATAATGATTAACCATAACATATGCTAATTGTCCAAGCTACTGGTAGGCTTCAGAGTAGACTTCATGACTAACACACTATTGGCCTCTCATCTGGATGTCTTCCCTGTCCCATCATTAGGATACAATGCACATCTTAGCTGACCTCAGCTTTAGATGCCTATTTAAATGCAAATCTATGAGCCACACTCAAGCACATTCTGAGCAAAAACTAGTCAGACCACACAGCACAACTCACAAAATTCTTAATGTTTTACCTGTTCTCTAGTTCTACCCTCCCGCACCAGTAACCTATTCACATGTTTATGTAAATCTCTGGACGCTAACATGAAAGTAAATATAAATTATGTGCAAATATAAACACATTTCAATGAGAAACAAAATCATAATATGCATATTCTGCAACATGATCTCACATAAATACATCTCTGGATCTTTCCACAAGAGTATGTACTCTGTAGGTATGTACAGGCACATCACTGTATTTGCTGTATTAATGAATCCAGCTGTCTTAATTGATATGTAGTATTTAATAATAGTAACACAGGGTCATTTATTTTAGCTCATTTTTTTAGTTATTTTATTTTATTTCATTTAATTATTATTTTTTATTTATTTTACATACTAACCAAAGTCTCCTCTCCTCCCTTCTCCTCCAGTTCCTCCTCCCTACTCCCAATCTACCCTCCTTGGCACCCACTCCTACTCCATCTCCATTCAGAAAAGGACAGGCCTCCCAGGGGTTTGAACAAAGCAGGGCTCCTCAAATTGAAGCTGGCTTGAGCTCCTCCCCCTGTATCAAGATTGGGCAAGGTAATCAAGCCAGCAGAGGGGGAACAGGTTCCCAAAAGACAGTAAAGCATCAGGAACAGATTCTGATCTCACTGCTAGGAGCCTTACAAACAGACCAAGCTACACAACCATCATTCACATGCAGAGGGCCTAGGTCAGTCCCATCCAGACTCCCTAACTGTTGGTTCAGAGTCCATGAACAGCAAGGAGCTCAGATTAACTGTCTCTATGGGTTCCTCCCTCATGACCATGACTCCACAGGCTTGTGCAATCCCTCCTCCCTTTCTTCAGCAGGACTCTGGAGCTTAGTCCAGTGCAGGCTGTGGATCTCTCTATCTGCTTCAATTCGATACTGGGTAGAGGCGCTCTGATGACAATTAGGGTAGTCACAGTAGATGGCCAGTTCAGACACCCTCTCCACCATTGCTAGGAGTCTTAGCTGGGGTCATCCTTGTGGATTTCTACAAGTTTTCCTGGCATCAGGTTTCTCCCTAACCCCAAAATGCACCACCTCCATCAAGATGTCTCTTTCCTTACTCTTCCCATCAGTCCCATCCCCAACCCTCTCCCCTCAAATTCCACCCCCATCCTCCCATCTCCACCCCAATTTACCCAGGAGATTTCTTCTATTTCTCCTTCCCAGGAAAATCCATGCATCCCCCTTTGGGCACACTCTGTTACCTAGCCTCTCTGGGGTTGTAGGTTGGTTTTCCTGTACTTTACTCCCAATATCCACTTATGAGTAAGTACATACCATGTTTGTCTGATTATGTTTGTCTTTTGGGGTCTAGATGGCATCACTCAGAATGATTTTGTCTAATTTCATTCATTTGTCTGCAAATTTCATGAGGTCATTGTTTTTTACAGGTAAGTAATACTCCATTGTGTAAACATACCATATTTTTCTTATTCATTCTTCCATGGAGGGGGCATCTATGCTATTTCCAGGTTCTGGCTATTATGAAAAATACTGCTATAGACATGGTTGAGTAAATGTCCTTGTGCTATGATTGAGCATCTTCGGGGTATATGCACAAAATTGGTATAGTTGGGTCTTGAGGTAAATTGATTCCCATTTTTCTGAGAAACGGCCATATTGATTTCCAAAGTAGCTGTAGCAGTTTGTACACCCACCAGCAGTACAGGAGTGTAATCTATACCCTCTCCAACAGATTAGATCAAGTTTTATACAGTAGGAAACATATGTGTAAGATATATATGCATATAGATAAGAAAACAATTATCTATACTTGAAGTGTTAAGGAATCCTAAAGCCTTTTGAAATGAATACATGACTCTGCTTCCCCGCTAACAGAATGGGAATATGGGAATACACTAGCATCTTCTCGTTGATTAGAGCTGTATGCAGCACTGGATACATGCAGTTATATGTATTCATACATTTTTTTTACAATAACCCTGAGCAGAGAGAAGAATAGGTTATTTCTAGATTATGACATAGTTTAAGAGCAGAAACAGGTGCTAAAGCCAGATAGCCTCAAGAATCTGCTTCTCACTTTAGTGCTCAGCTGTCCCCCAGCAATCCGCATTAATTAATTTTTTCCTAAGTTGAGGAAAGTAGCATATATCTTTCATGTTTCTGTTGTGTTTTTTCAGTTGTGATGATTGTTGTGGATTTGCTTCTGTGATTTGTTACTGTGATAAATACCTTGACTTTGTCAACTTAAGAGAGGAAGGATTGCCGGGCGGTGGTGGCGCACGCCTTTAATCCCAGCACTCAGGAGGCAGAGGCAGGCGGATCTCTGTGAGTTCGAGACCAGCCTGGTCTACA
>NW_004949100.1:18449081-18457835 GCF_000317375.1 Microtus ochrogaster | reverse complement strand
GAAGGATTTATTTTGGCTCCAAGTTCCAGGGGAATTCTGCCCATTCTGATGTAAAAGGAATGGCAGCAGGAGTATAAGGCTGGTCAGTTGGTTTCCACCAATAGTCCAGAAGCAGAGAGTGAATGAACAAGAAATGGGGCCAGGATATGAAAGTTCTAGGCCCACCCTCAGTGACTTACTTCCTCCAGCAAGGCCCCACTTCCTAATAATTCCATTACATTCTTGAACAGCACCACTCACTGGGGACCAAGTGTTCGCATGCATGAGTTTACAGATGAAGGTGCATTTCATATAAAAACATATGAATTATTAACAGAGTTAGATATTTTTCTATCACTATTCAAGGAACTATCAATATTCCAAGTAAATAAAGAGATGGTGAAATAAAAAAAAGTAGTATTGATAAGAATCCAGACAGATTCAAAACACTTACTGCAATAATCAATACGAGCCAATTGAACAATGGCTGATAAAGATAGAAACCCATTTGTCAACCTCTAGACTCAGCTCAAAAGTGGAAGAATATTTTTAAAACTGCAGCAATGAGAGTCTATGAAGAACAAGCTTCAAGAAGAGTGAGTTCAGCAATTTCCAGGACTCTTAAAAGGTTTTTCTATCTAGAGTTATGGAAGGAGGAAAATACAAGGCTATGCATTGTACACAGTGGTGCTAAATGTATAAAAAGCAACTTAAACAGAGAAAGCAGCATTTCAACCTTGGCAATGTGGACTCCTAAAAAATATGCTCACCGGGCGATGGTGGCGCATGCCTTTAATCCCAGCACTCGGGAGGCAGAGGCAGGTGGATCTCTGTGAGTTTGAGACCAGCCTGGTCTACAAGAGCTAGTTCCAGGACAGGCTCCAAAGCCACAGAGAAACCCTGTCTCGAAAAAAAAAATATGCTTTAAAGTAAATGACTTCAACCTGTACATTTACTACTTAAATGTCCAGCATTTCCTCCCCTTTCCATGGCATTTCCAACTTCTGTAAAGCATTTGATAAGCTACTAGCTAATCTTGCTATATAATACCTGAAGAAATAGCCACTATAAATTCCAAACGGGAGTTTGCTACTGCCAATAGCTAGCACAGCCAGGCAAGCCTCAAAAAGCATTAACACAAAATAAACAGAGGCAAGTAAATAACAAGCAGTCATGATGATTCCTTTCCCAGGGCTTAATAGAGTAAAGGTGACTACATCTGCAAAGCCTTGCCTCCACCTATCATTCACTTACTGTTTGCAAGAGAGAAAACAAAAGTCTTTCATTTTTCTCATTGTACATAGGTAATCTCCAATGGAAAAATTCTCAACTGAGAAACAATGGTTATTTGGGGAAGAAACAAATGAGGAAAATAACATGGTTCCTTCCCCTTGACTATAATGTTCACTGCACTATTTCTATATAACAGTTCACTACAGAACATACACACAATAATAAGCAGCTAGGATTTCTTGAATTCCACCTACGTATCAGGCATATTTTTAAACACTCAAAGTAGATGTACACAGGCCTATGGTGCAGGTACTTTTTCATCCCCAGGACACACAAATAGAATCTAGATACAAAACCAGTATATAAACAGTAAGGAGATGGAGACACAAAGAGATCAATAACCTCCAGAGGGGACTAGCTGACCAGGATACTAATGCAGAGACAGTCAGCAAGATGTAGCTCCATCCCTAAAATTCAGAAATGTCTCCTCATAGACAGTGTGCTACCTGGTAGTATCAAAGTAGCTCATTCACCTGAGTATGGTAGCACCTATCACCCCTAATCAGAGAATGTGAGAATGAAAGCTAAAGAACCAGGAGTTCAAGGCCAACTTTGGCTACACAGCAAGTTAGAAGCCAGCCAAGTATATGTAAGACTCAGCAAAGTCCAAAGTGGCTTCAACAATGCTGTTTCTGTGAGCAAATGTCTGAGCTTCGAGTAAATCAATCACAAAGATTCTACCATGCAATTCACTTGAGGAGGGTTTTTTCAGAACTGCTGAGCAGGACCAGGAAGGAGGTACTTTTTCTAGGACACCTGCTTTGCTCTGGAATCACAAAGTCATTACTGAAGGCTTTTCTTCCTGATGATTTAAGCTATCATTAAGGTGCCTGGGTGAGCAGGGAGTATGCAGATGTAGAGTATCTACACTGATTATCAATCTTTACAGGGCTCTTTTTAAACTGAAGCAAAATGGCTCATAATAAGTTAACAGCACCATATATCCATTTGCTTTGTAGGTTAGAAAACAGATACTTATTTTAACAAAGTATTTGTGTGGAATAGTTCAGAATACAAGGAGAAGTTCAAGGTGAAAAAATTCCCTAATTCAATGTTTAGTGTGAAAGATAAAATTCAACAACTAACTAAAGCCATGGTTTTGGACAATGAAATTACAAAGTAAAACCAGTGTACTATCAACTCAATGCAGCTTTCTTTACTTTCATATGATTAATACATGCTATTATACTTTTAATGTGAAATGTGTTTCACAGTCTCTTGTGTTTGAACACTTGGTTCTCAAATGGTGGTGTGTTTGTGAAGGTTGTGCAACCTTAAAAAGATAGAATCTAACAGTAGGAAATGGTTTATTTTGTAAGTGTTAGCAGCTATCTATGTGACAAGACCAGAAAGGACAAAGTCAACCCACTCTAGGCACAGCATGGAGGCCAATTCCTCATGGTTCTTTCCTCTTTGTTCCTTTTCTATCATAATAGGCTTCTAATTGCAATTTAATGTAACCCACGGTGGTGGTCTGAATGAAAATGGCCCCATAGACTCATAGGGATTAGTGTGATGGAGGAGGGTCATATGTCTATTGGTTAATAAAGAAACTGCCTTGGCCCTTTTGATAGGACAGCAGCTTAGATAGGCAAAGTAGACAAAACAGAATGCTGGGAGAAAGAAGCCCAGTCAGGCAGTCGCCATGATTCTCCGACCCGAGATGGATGTAGGCTAGGTAAGCCACACGTTGTGGTGCTACACAG
Organism: Microtus ochrogaster; assembly: GCF_000317375.1. Classification (NCBI taxonomy): domain Eukaryota; kingdom Metazoa; phylum Chordata; class Mammalia; order Rodentia; family Cricetidae; genus Microtus; species Microtus ochrogaster. The sequence continues at coordinate 18,454,857 of NW_004949100.1, read as the reverse complement.
ATTATTAAATATGGGTTAAAGCAAGATGTAAGAATTAGCCAATAAGAGGCTGAAACCAATGGGCCAGGCAGTGTTTAAAAGAATACAATTTGTGTAATTATTTCGGGTAAAGCTAGCCTTGCAGGAGCTGGACAGCGAGAAGCAGCCTGCAGCTCCTTCTACAGTAGTGTTATTGCAGGTGTGGCCTTTTTGCAGTGGGTACTGTCTTGTTAGAAAAAGTGTGTCACTAGAGGGTAGGCTTTGAGATTTCAGCTCAAGCCACGCCTAGTGCCTCACTCACTCTTCCTGCTGCCTTTGGATCTGGATGTGACCTCTCAGTTATTTTCCAGTAGCATGTTACCATGACTCTTGCCATGATAATGGACTAAAACCACTGAACTGTAAGCCAGCAACGGTTAAATGTTTTCCTTTATAAGAGTTGTTCTTCAAAGTAAAAGAAACCCTAAGACAGTAAGTAACAGAATCCTTGTGGTCAGAACAAGTGAACAGAAGATAACTGCTCTCTTGGTGTTATTTTAGTCTGGCTCTCACTAAGGCACTTTTTATCTCTAAACTATTTTGTGATGAGATATTTGTATTTTTTCAGAAATTTTTATGTAAAATTATAAACATTGTTCTTTATCTTCCTGTGTTTTTTTTAATTTAATTAATTAATTTATTTATTTTTGGTTTTTCAAGACAGGGTTTCTCTATGCACCTCTAACTGGCCTGGAACTCACACTGTAGACCAGGCTGACCTTGAGCTCACAGAGATCCACCTGCCTCTGCCTCCCTGAGTGATGGGATTAAAGGTGAGCACCACCACTGCCTGGCCTTCCTGTATTTTAAAAATGAAACCATGGTTCTTCAATTCTGTTTGTTTGCTTTTTAAGCAGTCATTAATGCTCTTGAAATGGTCATGTTAACTTGTGAACTAGTTTTACTATTTTTTTTTTCCTTTTACAACTCTGAGTCCCTGATGACATCCTAGGAAGAAGCTACTTGATTTCATTATTAGATGGACATCAGATGGGGGCTCATTGCCCTTTAGTTGTCTTTTTCCTCTTGATATCCTCCCAGCTTTTAATCTTGTGACTTGATTTTCAAAAAGCAGAAGGTGGCTGTTAGAGACAGGAACATCTTTAGTATTTCTCTGGAATTATGTTTTGATTGCTCTTTTACATTATCATTACTTTTCTTTGTTAGTATCAAGGTACTGAAGCAGAATCCTGTATTAAAACCTTAAGAAACGTTTTTAATTGAATAAATTGTCACAATGTAACATAAAAGGCAAATATCATGTGGGGATATGGCTTAGTGACCAAAAGCACTGACTGCTCTTTCAGAAGACCCAGGTTCAATTCCACGTAACCACATGGCCAAGCAGTGATTTAAATAATATGGTTTCTGTGTGATTATTTTGGGTCTAAGCAGCTGGGAACAAACGAGTGGCTTATTCCAACAAATTGGTGGCAATGAGGTTGACTGAAATCTACCTAAAACCTGAGAGGGCTTAAAAATAAATTCTAGATATAAAAATACAGAGTTTAATACAGCTTCTTACTGTTTGCTGGTGGCATGCTGTAGCTCCTTTAAGAGCGGTTTCCCTTAGTCAGCCATAGCAGAAAAAAAGCAGCACCATTTTGAAATGCTGACTTTCTGAGCCGTGCTGCCAGCGTGAACTCTGACTCTTTCAGGAAGTCCAGCTATAGAGCATGGAAGTAGGGTTTGTGAACAGAATGCTACAACTGCTTAATGGCTCGACAGAGACTCACTGCATACTTGAAAATGGGGCTGTGAGCACGGCTCTCAGCAGCAGCAAACAGCTCCTCATGCTGGACTGTGCTGGGCAAGCAATCAGTGCCATATTTCCCCTAGCAATGGAAGAAGCACTTAGCATTTTAAGAAGCACTTCTGATCAGTAAAGAATTGCAGATGCACAATAAGACAGATTCAGACAGAAAAGACCTATAAACAATACACAGTGTTTAAAAAATGTACGTAGGCTTGAGAGAGAGAAGATAAAGAGTATAGAGTAAATGGTTTAGAAAAAATTAAAACAAAGTCTTTAAAGAGACAGAGTACAGACAGTCATAGATTAAAAGGAGTAAAAAAAATAAGCCACATAAAGATGGAAAATTCAGAGAGTCTGGATTATGTATATTATTATATTTTCTTTGAATTTTTGACTGTGGAGGAGCTAAGTACAGAGGGACATTTCATTGAATGTACTGCTAAGTTAAACCAACATAAAAGTATCTTGGCTTTAGAATTTGAGTCTAAGGATATGTTGGTTTGGAAAAGAGGTTCTTTGGAAAAGAATATGAGAACCTGTGAAATCCTTCCAGACTAATGTGGTTTGATGGACCAAGAACCCCCTGAAAGGTTGCTGTGAACACCCTCCAAAAATTACTTTGCCCAACAAAAAGCAGGAAGCAGTTTGGAGAAGAACTATGCCCATATTCCCAAATATTGTCTATAAATGTTTGTTTACATTTAAAGGGGGATATGCTATTGAGATTTGTATTGGTATGGATCTTGGTTTATTGAACAGATTTATAGTTGGTTTTGTTATGTGTATATTTCTGATCTTGGTTAAGGTACTGTGCTTGTGCAGCTCATTTAAAGGTGTAATCTATAATTAAGAAATACAGGTTAATAGAGAGTCATCTATAATAGTGAAGCTTGTAGTCATGTTAGTTAGATTTTCTAAGTGGGCAGATGTGTATTTCAGATGGATAGGTATTCTCCAAACTTTTCAAAGACTACAGAATATGGCATTTAAAATGTTTTAAGAAGTTAGGACTTTTCATGACAGTGAGACACATCTGCTCCTGGCAGCACCAATAACTTCAAGAGGAAGATGGGTATCAAAGAGGCTCCTTATGGAGTTTGTTAGCTATTTGGGTAAGAAACTGTTCTGGCCTGGACTGCTTGATGAACTGGACCTGCAGGACCTGGAGAGAAATGACTGATGAACTTGCCTAAAAGTGTGATGATCCTTCAGGGCTTCATGAAAGAGTCTGCTAAACATTCTGAAAGACACAGAAGAAAATGACTGACAAACTGCCTATATAGGCAGAACTGTCTTTGAAACTTCCTACTTCATAGAAAAGTCTGCTGGATACTATGGGCCTGTAGGATAAAGATGGATGCCCCAACAGTACAGAAAAACTTTGGGTGACTATTAAGATAGCAAGATATCTCTGTCAATTCTAGAGTTTTGGAAGTTTCTTACAATGCACTTCTTATTTACACAGGTAATATTATATCCTTTCTGGAGTCTTTGGTGAAGTTGAAGAATAGTTATAGTTTTCCTTAGCTATGATAAAAGATAAAGTGGATATAAATGTTGTAAATGTAATTCTTGCTTGATAACTGTTTTGTTGTATGTAATTTTACTATGTTAAAGTTAAAACCTTTCTTTAATTTAAACAAAAAGGGGGAGGTGATATGGGAGTCCCCTCTGTGTGCTGTGATTATCATTAATGAACCAAAAAACTGCTTAAGACCTATAGCAGGGCAGAACTTAAGTAGGTGGGGAAAACTAAACTGAATGCTGGGAGAAAGGAGGCAGAGTCAAAGAGAAGCCATGTAGTCCTGACAGAAACAGACACCAGAACTTTAGCTGGTAAGCCACAGCCATGTGGCAAAATACAGATTAATAGAAATGGGTTAAGTTAATATGTAAGAGTTAGCCAATAAGAAGCTAGAGCTAATGGGCCAAGCAGTGCTTTAAATTATATGGTTATTGTGTGATTATTTCAGGTCCAAGTGGCCAGGACCAAATGAGCAGCTTCCATATAACATAAAAAAGGCATTTATCATGTGGGGATATGGCTCAGTGACCATGAGCACTGACTGCTCTTTCAGAGGACCCAAGTTCAATTCCATGTAACCACAGGGCAATTCACAAACATCCATAACTCCAATTCCAGGAGATCTGATGTCATCTTCGGGCTTCCATGTCATAAACACAGACGAAACACCCATACACATAAAAATTTAAAAAATGATAATCTTAAAGGTCCAATATGATTGAGTATGATACTGCATTCCTGCAATTTCCTGTATTTGGGAGGTGGAGGCAAGAATATCAGGAGTTCAGTGCTAGTCTCAGCCACACAGGGAATCCAAAGCCTGCTTGGACAACATGAGATAGTATCATAAACTAACAAAATCAAGTCTGTTCTCTTTCTGTATCCTGCATATATAAAACAGACCTGGAAGACAGGCTAGTATGAGCAAGAAAGACATCTGTTAGATTTTTTTTTTTTAATTTTTGACTTTGATCTTTCTGATGAATTTAGTACTATGTTCCACGTTTCCCTAGTATTTTTCTAGGAGCATATAAAATATTTATGCGATGCTGGTTTTAGGAAAGAAATAAGTTTTTAATACTTGGGTGTCTCAGTCTATTTTCTCCTGTTCTAACAAAATTAAATACAGACTGATCAACATGAAGAATAGAGGTTTGTTGAGCTTCCAGTTCTGGAAGTTTAGAAGAAATCCAAGAACAGGTTGCTGGTACTGGTAAGTCCCTTGTAAGTATCATAACATGATGGAAGGACTCACATGACAAGATAGGGCAAACATGATAACCTCCTACTTCTTTCTCTCTTCATATCAAGCCATTATTGTCATCATGGGAAAGTGACCTCAATCCTAATCATCCTCCAAAAGCCTTACCTCCAGACACCATAAACACATGAATTTGAGGACCAAGTTTCTGACAAAACCCAAACCACAGCATTTAGTACATAAATATATTCTACAGGTGATGTGGGAGTGATTTCTTTCTAATCTGTTGCTTTCATTGGTTAATTAATAAAGAAACTGCCTAGGCCCATTTGATAGTCCAACCCTTAGGTGGGTGGAGTAAACAGAACAGAATGCTGGGAGAAAGAAGCAGAGTGAGGGAGTCGCCATGATTTTCTCACCCGACACAGCCGCAGGTTAAGATCTTCCCTGGTAAGCCATCTCGTGGGCTACACAGATTATTAGAAATGGATTAGATCAATATGTAAGAGCTAGCCAATAAGAGGCTGGAACTAATGGGCCAGGCAGTGTTTAAAAGAATACAGTTTCTGTGGAATTATTTCGGGTAAAGCTAGCTGGGTGGTGGGATGCAGCCCCGCCGCTCCTCTCAGGTATAAAGCTAGCAGTGCGGGGGGCTGGGCACCAGGAACGCAGCCTGCTGCTCCTCTTATCACAACATACAGGAAACCACAGTATAATTGTATGACTTCCTGCTATTACCTACCTGACCCTCAGGAAGATGAGAAGACATGTAAACAGAAATGCATGGATACAGACACACATTAAGATGAGGTCATATGCTGTTCTTGCTACTACCTGGTGTGGGAGGTCCTTCTGTCTATGTTTTGCTTTTATTGGTTAGTGAAACTGCTTTGGACTTATAGCAGGGCAGACATTAGGTAGGTGGAGAAAACTAAGCTGAATGCTAGGAGGAAGAAGGGAGAGATATGCCATGGAGCCGCCGCCAGACTCAGACATGATGAAACTTTGCCGGTAAGCCACTGCCACATGGTGATATACATATTAGTAAAAAATGGGTTAAATTAAGATGTAAGAGTGGCTCCCATGAGCCCAAGGCGATGTCCCCAGTTAGTTCCTTGGGCAGCTGAAAATAGGGAACCTGAAATGACCCTATCCTATAGCAATACTGACGAATATCTTGCATATCACCATAGAAACTTTATCTGGTGATGGATGGAGATAGAGACAGAGACCCACACTGGAGCACCGGACTGAGCTCTCAAGGTCCCAATGAGGA